>NW_020837970.1:4313230-4378281 GCF_003676395.1 Aethalodelphis obliquidens
TTTTTTGCGGTACGCGGGCCTCTCCCTGTTGTGGCCTCTCCCGTTGCGGAGCACAGGCTCCAGACGTGCAGGCTCAGTGGCCGTGGCTCACGGGCCCAGCAGCTCCGCGGCATGTGGGATTTTCCCGGACCGGGGCACGAACCCGTATCCTCTGCATTGGCAGGCGGACTCTCAACCACTGCGCCACCAGAGAAGCCCGATAAGTATATTCTTGATACCCAAACTGGACAAAGACAGCATAAGAAAAGAAAATACTGGCTATCCTCACCATTGAACACATGTAAACAAATACTTGAAAATATTAGCTAAATGAATTAAGCAAAGCCTTTAAAACATATCATAATAAATAAGACACAAAGCAAATATAACATAATAAAATGTTAACTGTAGAACCTGGGTAGTGGATATATGGGTGTTCACTGTACAGACCAACTTTTCTGTATGTTTAAATTTTTTTCATATTAAAACCTTGGGAAGAGTAAGAAATAAAATGTTTGGACCTCTGCAAACTCTAAGAACGTATCATGACAGAATCCCAAGGATGGGTGAACATTAAAAATCTATCAATATAATTTATCTCTTTAATACAGATCAGCAATTTATAAAAACACAATTTATGAAAAAAATAAAAACCAATGGCAAACTGGGAATTTATCACTCATTATCCTGATAGTGTTGTAAGATTGGACTGGGTTTGAGTGGCAGAAAACTCTGAACTATCTAAATTTTTTTTTATTTCCCTTACATGTAAAAGACTGGTTGGGTAGTCCAGAGCCAAGTTCTTACTATCATTTTGTTATGTTTTGTGTGATCTTTATTCCTTAAGATCGCTTCAAGTCCAATATGATTGCTCCAATTCTAGTCATCACATCTGCATTCCAGGTGGCAGGAAGGAGAGAAGGGGAAAGTGGTTATGTTTCCCCTTTAGGGATATGACTGGAATTTGTGTATATGACTTCTGTTTACACCCCAATGGCAGAAACTAATTGTCCTTATTTGCAGACTATAGGATTATTTACATAGAAAACTGCAAGAGAATTTGTGGGCAAATAATTCAAACAAATAAGAGAATTCAGCATTCTGGATCCATGTTCAGGGTGTAAGAGAAAAAAAAATTTATATATATATATATATATATACACACACACACACACACACACACACACATATATATATATATATATATATATATATATAAAATCGCTAATTTATAGTAGATACCTAGGCAAAAATCTAATAGAATACATGCAAGACCTATTTGGGAAACATTACAAAACATTACATAAAAGATGCACTGGATAAATTATGAGACATATAGGGATTGAAAGATATAACTGTGTAGCTCCAATAGTTCCCCCTGTGAGTTTATAATGGATCTATGAATCACTACAGTTCCAATCGGAATCCCAACAAGACTTTTCAAGGAATTTAATAATCCTACCCTAAAGTTCATGTGGAAGATTAAAGAGACAAAACTAACAAAGACAGTTTTGAAAAAGAAAACTAAGGACTGGAGTCTTGCCCTACGAGGCTAATTAGAAGGCTATAACTATTTAAGCAGTGTGGAATTGGAACAAGGATATAAAAATAGGTCAAAGGAACAAAATAAGTTGATACTGACCTACACATATATGGAAACTTGGTATGGGACAGAGATAGCTGTACATGTCAGCAGGGAGCCGTGACCAGTAGATAAATGGTGCTAAGACAACTGGCCATAGCCAGTACATATAAAGGGGAAAAAATATAAATCTCCACTTCATGTCAGAACAAAAATATATCCCACATGGATTAAAAACTTAAATGTATGGGGGAAATCATAAAAGTTAAAAAGAAAGTATAGGAGAATGTCTTCATTACATTTCTTCGTGTTTCCTAAAACACCAAAAGCACAAACGACAACAATGAGAATTTGAATACATTAAAATATAAAAATTCCATTAGACAAAAGATAGCATAAACAGTAAAAAATACAAGCCACAGACTGGAAGAAGTTATTTATAATTCATATTACTGGGTATTAGTATCCAGAATATAAAAAGATCCCTATCAATCAATAAGGAAAAACAAGTACTGCAGTAGAAAAATTGTCAAAGGTTTCAATAGTTAATTATTAGAGGGAGCTAAATAGCAAAAAAAATAAGACAAGATACTCTCAGTAACAAATACAAATTGAAACCATAATGAGGTACTATTTCACCCTTAGACTGGCAATATTTTAGAAGTCTGAGAAGCCCAAGTGTTGGTAAGAATATGGAAAAAAAGAAGGGAGTACCTTTAAACATGGCTGGTGTGAATGCTGTATTGTTAAAAACTGTGTTGGAGAGCAATGTTACAGTATCAAATGAAGTTGGTAAGCACATACCCTATGACCTAGCAATTTGACTTGTGGGAATTTCCTAAAAAATTTGCATACATGTGCCCAAGGAGACATGAAATAGAATGTTAACCTGTAGCATTGTTTTTAACAGTAAAAAAATGGAAACAAACTAAGCTTTCAAAAACACAATTGAGGATAAATAAATGGTGCCAGAGTCACACAATGAAATACTAAATACATATGCACTAAATATATAAAAATCAGGCAGAAAGGATACATGCTAATTTCAGTATAGTGATTACCTTTGGGCAGGGAACAACAGGGACCTGGGCAGTGAGGGTATGGTTAAAGTATATCTGTAATGTTGAAACAAAACCAAAACCCCTAAAACCATTATGGCAAGATGTCAACATCAGTTAAATCTGTTAGAAACAATGAGCCTGGCCCATATATGCAGTCTGATAAGAAATGATTTCCAGGGTATATTGTTAAGGAAAAAAGTAAGCTGCAGAAGAATATGGAGAGTGGATTGCCATGTGTATAAAAGCTAAAGGGGAGGATCAGCTTGAATGTGTCTGAATGATATAAATTGACAACAATGATGGCCTACGAGGGGAGGAGACTGGGGACTGGGGTTCGCAGTGGGAAAGAGACCTACTTTATGTACCTTTTTCTACTATTGGGCTGCTTTTATCACTTGCATATTTTCTCAAAAGTAAAAAATTAAAGCAAAAAAAATTTTTAATTACAATGATTCCTACCCCAATAACGCACTTAAAGTCAAAATTACTGTTTTGAGGACTATTTTGCATAAAAATGTAAGTGTACCTTATGTTTGCCATCTTCCCAAATGACTGATTTTTCCAAAGAGTTCTTGATAATAAGTTCCTTATGATCAGTCACACAGAAATATACGCCCTGCCTTCTGCATCTGCTTTAACTGTGCATCTATTTATATGGGATGACGGATACTTTCCCTAATAAATCTTACCATTTCCCCTGCTAAGGAACTGAGCGCCGACTAAACAGTTGATGATACATGGGAGTTATTCCTACATTTTCCACACACGGTAAGACAAATCAACACAATGCTGACTTCGTCTGTTATAAACACTAACAGCTTTGGGGCATTTGGAAAAGTGGGGAGTGGGGCTGATGTACAACGAATCCACAGTTCTAGACTTTCCTACCAGAGACAGCCTGAGGCAATATGAGAGCAAAATCAGGATTTGGAGTTCCTAAGCTCAGGTGTTTTATTTCCATGAGCTAATTTACAATCAAGAGAGCCCTGACACTGCCAGATCTAGAATTCAACTACTTCAAACAGTGATCTTTCCTCTTATATTCTGCACTGAGTTTTGGTTTTTTTGTTTTTTGTTTTTTTTCTGTACGCGGGCCTCTCACTGTTGTAGCCTCTCCCGTTGCGGAGCACGGGCTCTGGACGCACAGGCTCAGCGGCCATGGCTTACGGGCCTAGATGCTCCGCGGCATGTGGGATCTTCCCGGACCGGGGCACGAACCCGTGTCCCCTGCATCGGCAGGTGGACTCTCAACAACTGCGCCACAAGGGAAGTCCTGCACTGAGTTTTAAAAGCATTGGGTTGTTGGAAGGCTAATCACCTAAGTAGTGATTTTCAAACCTTTTCGCATAGGACCACTTTAGGAAACAAAACAACCTAAAACAACTGATTTACACTGCCTTCCCTTGCCCCAAGCTAGACCCCTAGGGTGCCACACCCCAGTTGGTATAAGTGCAAGGATCTGGTTTATACCACTTTACAGGTGTCAAGGAAGCAGGAGAGAGACTCAGGGTAATAGGGGAAAAGAGGAAAGAGGATCACAGCCAGTCATCTCTTTTTCATGTCTTTCATTTCACAACTTCTTCCTTCCCATGCCTGCTGGTACGCTCCCTTGCCTTGTTTCAGAGCCAAAAGACAGGTCAACTTCACTGCTTCTTATCCAAGTTGGCAGAGGCTGTGGCAGCAGGGTGGTAACTCTGCCTGATGTTCTCAAGCTACAGTTGGGACATGTCCAACAGCAAAGTCACTCAGTAAACAGTTCTCTGTTTTCTCTTTTCCTTGAGTTGGCTGGAATATCTCTGGGCCCTAGTATCACCCACTCTTTAATTCAAGACAAGCCTACAGACAAGAAACTTCACAGTTCACCCTGTCTTAAAACAGTCTTTTGCTGGGTACAAAATACCATCTACAAAATCATTGATGTGCTACATTACTTCAATTCCAAGCCCTACAGATGTCTTTTTGATGGTCTGGTTTTTCTATTTTTAGTAATATTCCTGTACGTCACTCAGTTCAATATTCAAGAACATTATTAAATGACTATTTTGTGCCTAGCTTTGTCCTGAGGGGGAGCTGGATAGGGGAGATTAACAAATGTTGCATGTAACAGTTCTTTATTTTAAGAAGTTTACAAACTAATTGGACAGAGAAAAGTCAATATAAAACAAATAAAGAATAACTCAAGACAAAATATGTTTAAACACCAAAAGCAAGGGTGTTGTAAGTATCAGAGACCTGGATAAGTTAGGAAAAGCTTTAAGAAAGATATTGGACTGGAGCTGGGTTTTTAAGGAGGGGTGGGGGGTTAGGAAGGGCTTTCTAGGTGTGACAAGATGGTCAAGACCTCAGAGACTGGTCTCAGCAGAGCAGATTGTGAGATTGTCAGAAACCAGTCTAATGAAGCAACTCTGATACCCAGAAGACAGGTAAATAAACAAAAACCAAGAGGCAGAGATAGATTAATAAATTAGCTACAAATTACTTATCTTGCTATATATAGACTCCTAGAGATCAAAGGGACCTCATGAATCATGTCACCTGCCTTCTGCCTTCATTTTACAGATAAGAACACTCGGGATTAGAGCAGTAAAGTGATTTCACCATATCAGGTAACAAATTAGCGCCAGAGCAGAAATTCAACCCCAGGGCTTCTGACTCCCAACGCATCATACTCTGCTTCAAACCGCCAGTCTATTATGTTCAGATGACTCAAGGCGAGTTGGGATCAGTGACATACCAATAGTAACAATATGATAAGTACCAAAACAGAGACATGCAGAAGTGATAAGCTCATTTTGTACACAGATACTTGGGATATTTCTAAATTTTTCTTTTCTTGAATTGCAGCATTTATTGCATCATGTTTCACCTCCTCTGATTGACATTCAAAGTCTTCCATAACATGGCCCCGCCTGGCCTTTCTGACCTTATTTCCCAACACTCCCCACTCTACAGCCTCCGTTCCAGCAAGATATGACCATTTACAGTCCCCATCTTTTGCCAGGCTCATTCTCACCTCTGGAGTATTGCTCCTATCATTTCCCCCTTCTCTAAGGCTTTTTCCCCTTTTTCAACACTGACGTAAAACCCAGGTTTTATAAACCCTAAGATCTTCAGCTACCCCAAGTCTTCTCTACACTCCCTCTTAGTTCAATGCAATCCAATTCATTTCAGTACAATTTTATGGACAACATGCTGAATGCCAGGCACTCTTACTAGGCACTCAGGATTCCAAAATAAGTAAGGCACTGGCTGCCCTCAAAGCGCTAAGAGTCTAGAAGGGGAATGCAGACATTACAGCAAATCACTACTACCCAGACTCTTAACAATAGGTACAAAAGATAATAGGTACAAAAGACAGCACAACCTAGAGGATGGAAAAAGAAGAGATCTCATTAAGAGACTAATAGCTGAGGTTAGGTTAATGGATGAGAGGGAGTTTGTCTGATCTAAATCTGGGGAAAAGGCGGGAAAGGGCTAT
This sequence comes from Aethalodelphis obliquidens, assembly GCF_003676395.1. Lineage (NCBI taxonomy): Eukaryota > Metazoa > Chordata > Mammalia > Artiodactyla > Delphinidae > Aethalodelphis > Aethalodelphis obliquidens. Next base: position 4,319,331 of record NW_020837970.1, read on the forward strand.
TCTAGAGAAGATAGGATATGGAAATTCACAGTAGTTGGTAACTTTGGTTTTGTTTTGTTTAACTAAACCAGGTTTGGTTTTGGTATCGGGATTTGGTTTGCTTTCAAAGCAGAGTACAAACAGAAGAGAAAGGGGAGATAAGGCAAGAGAGGTAGTCAGGGGCTCTTCACCAGGCTCTGGAGGCTGGACTGCATCCTGTAGATCAGGGGTCCCCAACCCCTGGGCAGAGGACCAGTAGTGGTCCGAGGCCTGTTAGGAACCTGGCCATACAGTAGGAGGTGAGTGGCAGGCAAGCGAGCGAAGCTTCATCTGCCACTCCCCATCACCCACATTACTGCCTGAACCAGCCCCCTGTCCGTGGAAAAATTGTCTTCCGTGAAACCGGTCCCTGGTGCCAAAAAGGTTGGGGACCACTGCTGTAGATGACGAAGTGCTGAAGACATTTTAAGTGTCAAGAGTTAGGGTGGGTGGTTCAATGAAATGTGAGCCCCACCTTACACTGAAGCAATCAAGTAAAGCTAAATGAAGGAAAGTTCTAGAGACAGACCTTGAAGAATGGGTAAAATTTCAACAGACTGAAATGGAAGTCATTACATCATTAGTGGAAACAGCAAAGTGGCCATTTAACTGTTACCTGGTTGCTCTGGGCATGTTAATTTTTTCTCCTGAGACGTGTTACCTAAATTCTTCAAGGACAGGGATTATTTTTCAAAATTCCTTTTAATAGCTCCAAGGAGCTAACACAGCTCTGGATACACAGTGGCCATTTGGTCAATTATCAATGACCTTTTGGGATATGGCAAAAAAAAGGGAAGAAAGAGAAAAGAAAACCCCTTATATCTGTTCATGGCAGGAGCTTGTTTTTATTCCTAATCTGTTGCTAAGAATGAAAATTCATAAGGTTTTATAAATCCATATTTGAAATGAAGATGGTGTGTATAATTGGAAGCTTATGGTTGTCTAATAAAGGACAGAAGATTCCAATTAAACACAGAATTCCATCTCTAAGCATCCTTCCTCACTGTGTGGGCATCCCAACTGCTAAGTTTGTTTAATAGATCAAATTAAATGGATGACTGCTTTTGAAGGGCATCTTAGGGACTTGGGACTTAACTTTGCTTCGGTGCACGTTTCCCTAAGCTCACTACTGACAAAAGTATTCAATCTTACTATCAGAAAGTCAAACCACTTTTAGATATTGGGGAGCGTGATGATATGACATAAATACTTCATGAAGTAATATATATACAGGTTATTTATATTTTTCTTAAGAAGAAACAAAGAGCATTCACTTGGTTTCACCAATTCTCTTTCCCTGCTCCAATGCTGATCAAGCTCTGAAAATTACCCTGCCAAAAATCATTTTAAGTGCAAAGTAATTTTTGTTCCATAAAGATAAATCACTTTATGTGTTCAACAGTGCTCATATTGCATTACATATGTTATTTTTAACTCATAAGTGGTGGAATGCTGTCATGCAGGGATGATATTCAAAATAGTTAACAATGGTACAGCGTGTACACCAGCCATTTAGAATAAACCCTTAAGCTATCTGGATGGATGCCAGCTGCTTCACCTGACCTGTACATACAAGCTACATCTCAGCCCTGGTGTAGTGGACTGTTCAGCTACTTTTGTCCATACATTTTCCATCTGGTAGTAGCCACACATTTTCCTTTGGACAACTGCCCTACCCCGTTCCAAGTGATCTTGAAGGAAAACGGCCATCATGGGACTCCACCTTCCCTTGGCCACAAGGTTAGGACATGTGATCCAGATTTAGCCAGTCAAAGTAGTCCATTCTTTCACCAGAGTAATTGATTGAGAAATGGATGCATGACTCAGTTCAGTCCAAGCAGAGTCCTCCCCATAACTTTTCCTCTGGAGTTGATTGAGATTTCTCCTACTTTGGAGATTGCTAAACTTGAAGAATGTGAACCTGAGGCAGCCGGAGGCCATGTTGCCCTCATAAAGGAGAAATCCTATTGAAGAATGAATCCAAAAAAGAAATAAGTGAAACTGAGAGGTAGAGAGAGTCCTGACAACATTGTTTGAGCCTCTGGAAACAGCCATGCCTATAGCTAGATGGAATCTCCTGGACTTCCCATTTACTCAAAGAAATATCGTCTTCCTTCCTTCCTTCCTTTTTTTTCTCTTAAACTAATTTGAGTTGAATTTCTGTCCCTCGCAGTCAAATAAGTACTGATTAATAATTATGCCCACATAACATAATTCTATATAATTTCTGTTACACAATGCTGAAGAAATCTTGGACTTAATTGAAAACTCTGCTTTTCATTAGATTGTCCTAGGGTTCCAAACCAATACATTATGCAACTACAAGCCATCATGGGTCTTAATAAGGGGAATAACAAAATAAAGATGGTGTTTTAGAAAAGTTTGCTTGGCAAGAGATGTGTGGAAATAATCAAAACAACATATGCTCATACATGTACTCAGGAATATATATATATATATATATATATATATATGTTTACATATTCTCCTTAATTTTCAAAGATGCCAGATACCATTTGTTTTTATGTTAAAACAACTGAAAAGAACTACTATTGCCCATACCTTAAGAATGTTTGAAAATTATTATATATACTTTGCCTTTAATTATTCAGAACACTGAATCATAGATTTACATCATCCATTTATCCGGTAAGCATACAGTAGAAAATTGCTATGTACAAGTGAGTGTTATAGGCTCTAGGGATAAAAAGATGAATTAGACAATTTCTCTGCCCTCCAGGAATTCACATTCTGGTGAGAGAAGCAGAAGTGTAAAAAGATAAACAGTGTAAGAGTTGGCAGGACTGGAACCCTTTCTTTTGCTGGAGGTCTCCTCCTCGGAGGTGCTGTTAGGCGAGAGCTGGACGCAATGAATAGGGTAGGTGCACACAGCTCCATAAAAGCAGCTCCTGAGTATTCCTGGCTACGCTGCTCCGTGAACCATGTAGTCCTGGATTTTCTGGCATTTCAGGCACAACTCAGATTGCTTTGGGTTTTTTTATGTAAAGAACTTTCTCATGGGAAAAATAAAGAATTAGGTATCCCATGGTTGATGAATGTGGTCTTAATTCTCTTTACAAGGCCAGATATAATCTTCAGGAAGTTACTTTGTTTGATTCATATTTCAAATTGTAAATTAAATTTAATTTTTTAAGTTTAATTGTGAACAAAATTCTTGAGAACACAGGGGGGAACGCTTAAATTTACATTTTCAATCATTGTGAAGCCCCTGTTTATTTGGGGCCACTCCTTCCTTAAAGATGCACAGCAGCTACGTCTTCAGAGCGGATTCTGTTAAAAGAAATTCCTCCAGGCTGTCTCATTTTCCTCAGTTCCTCACTGGAATTTCACCATAACTTAACCGTAGCTGGAATTCATTTACAAATTCCTAAGAGCTAGAGGCTAAAAAGATACTGACAACAATTTCTTTCACCTTTTTTTCTTATCCTAGTTCCTGCATCTTTCCGTTAGTGTTGTTTGGCTGCGGTGGATTACTGGAGTGTTTGAAAAGGAGAAAAAAATAAGTCTTTCATTCCTTTTCCCTTCCTTTCCTAACTGTCTTTTTAATTTTTCATGTGGACTTTCAAATTACATGTAGTCTAAAACAGCCTATGTTTTTTTGCTCCCAAAGTAACTGTTAAAAGGGGAAAAAAATATTTTTTGTGTCAGATTATTTATTATAAAGGATTTAGTGCCCGACTTCTAAATTAAATCATCTAGGGACTAGAAAACTCTTTAAAATTTATCTAGTCCAATTTCTCATTCTACAAATATTCAGACAGGTTAAATTAGTTGTCCAATTCACAGAGCTAGTAAGGGACGAAGCCAAAACTAGAATCCAGATCTCAGTATACCTGCCCATTTCTCATAATAGCTATTACAAATCTTCACCAGTGTCTTCATAAACCTTATACTACCACCCCCACCCCATCACTCTGGCCCTTACTTCAGAGAAAATTAAAAGCCACCAAGCATGACTCTAGTCCCACTTTTAAACTTCTTCATATCTCATCTCAAAGTAACACTATCATTACTGTTTCAAGGGGAAACCTGCCATTTGCTATCTGTATCACATTGAGTCCCATCTCCTTTGAGGCCTTTTTCTGTTAATTATTTTTTCTTATGTATATGAGAACCCTGTCTCCATTAGCCCCTTCTTTTTAGTACATAAACATGCTCAGGGACTTGCATTTACAGTGACTTTATGTCCCATTCCAGAAACATTCTTTTCTTTTTATCATAACCAAGCTTATTTTAAGAAAGGTCTCCTCTCACTGTTCCTACATTCTTGCCTCCTATTCACTCCTTTACTTTCAAAAATATGACTTCTGATACTATCATTCAACTGAAAATATTTGGAAAAAGACTATCAGTGCCTTTTTTAAAATTATTTTTAAATTTTTAAAAAAATTTTTTTCAGTGCCTTTTAAGGACATTTCAATTCCCTCCTTTTAAGAACTCTCTTCTCTTTGGGCTTCTTATTCTCCTCTTAACATTGGGTTTCTAAGTTTTTCTCTTTCCCTTCATTCATTCCTCAATTACTGTTGCTTCTCAGGGTTCTGTTCTCAGCACACTTTCTTTCTCATTCTGTACTTCCTCTGGAGAAGTCCCACTTAAATCCATGGCTCAGCTCTCATGCACAAATTTGTGTAATGTACAGAAGCCTTTTAAAGGAAGCATTTCTCTTAATTTTTTCAATGTTGACTGAAATTATTTTTATTATAATATTTACTTAAATATAAAACTAAATATAAATTTCTTATGCTTATAGTTCTTACACAAGTATGCAAACAAGAAATTTATAAAATGAATTCAAATTAAACTAAAAAGCTAAAAAAAACTCAAAAAATGAAATAAACATTAGTATGTGGATGGTTGTGTTGTTTTCTTGAAACTTACTGCCAACTCAAAATGTGAATATGGGGCTGGTTGCTAAAACATAGGGTTCTTTTTAATTTAAATAGAACTGTGTATCATGTGATGATTCAGTTCTCCCACCACTTTTCTCTATTCAAACTACTAAGAAACATTCATTCATATGGACAAGCACATGATGACAACAATTAATTTTCACCTGACCTGATTGCATAATTTACATAGTAAGCCTGGCTCTGTGATACTTGACACCAGCAAGATTATAAACATAAATACAAATGCAGACACTGAAGTAAGTTGGTAACTCATAAGGTGGTCATCCAGATTTGTTGAAATGAAAGCATGAATATAGAAAGCAATTTAGTGAACACATAGATCCCTGAAAATATATTTGATGGATCCCAGGAATCCCAGAACCCTAATTTTGTGAATCCCAAATTTGTATCTATAGCCCCAAACACCCTCCTGAGCATCTGCCCTATATTTCCAAATGCCTAATAAAAATTTCCCTACATGCATTGTTATCATTCCCCACACACACAACCACCTTAACCTGTATTGCCAATCTTAGTTAATGACATCATCATCTACCCAGTTGCATAAGCCAAAAACAATGCATAAGCCAAAAACTCAAGTCTCATACTAGATTCCTTTCTCTGCCTCACCTCCTCCATGCAAGAGTTATTGATTCTATTTCCTAAACTTCTTTCAAAACAATGGTCTTTTTTTTTTTTTTTGATCTGGAAATTCTACTTAAAAACTACCCCAAGGAAATAATCTAAATATTGATAAAGCAACAAATAAACAAAGAACAAAGATGTTCCCTTCACTATTATACTTAATAAAGAAAAGCAAAACAACAAAACCATTTAAGAGCAGGGGAAAGATAACCTAAATACAGTACAGATTATCCTTACTCGGAAACAATATAAAATTACTGTTCTTACAACCCAATCCAAAAATGGGCAGAAGATCTAAATAGACATTTCTCCAAAGAAGATATACAGATTGCCAACAAACACATGAAAGGATGCTCAACATCACTAATCATTAGAGAAATGCAAATCAAAACTATAATGAGGTATCACCTCACACTGGTCAGAAGAGCCATCATCAAAAAGTCTACAAACAATAAATGCTGGAGAGGGTGTGGAGAAAAGGGGACCCTCTTGCACTGCTGGTGGGAATGTAAATTGATACAGCCACTATGGAGAACAGTATGAAGGTTCCTTAAAAAACTAAAAATAGAACTACCATACGACCCAGCAATCTCACTACTGGGCATATACCTTGAGAAAGCCATAATTCAAACAGAGTCATGTACCACAATGTTCACTGCAGCGCTATTTACAATACCCAGGACATGGAAGCAACCTAAGTGTCCATCGACAGATGAATGGCTAAAGAAGATGTGGCACATATATACAATGGAATATTACTCAGCCATAAAATGAAATTGAGTTATTTGTAGTGAGGTGGAAGGACCTCGAGCCTGTCATACAGAGTGAAGTAAGTCAGAAAGAGAAAAACAAATACCATATGCTAACATATATATATGGAATCTAAAAAAAAAAAAAGGTTCTGATGAACCTAGGGGCAGGACAGGAATAAAGACACAGACGTAGAGAATGGACTTGAGAACACAGGGAGGGGGAAGAGTAAGCTGGGACGAAGTGAGAGAGTAGTATTGACATATATACACTACCAAACGTAAAATAGATAGCTAGTGGGAAGCAGCTGCATCACATGGAAAGATCAGTTCTGTGCTTTGTGACCACCTAGAGGGGTGGGATAGAGAGGGTGGGAGGGAGACACAAGAGGGAGGGGATATGGGGATATATGTATACATATAGCTGATTCACTTCATTATACAGCAGAAATGAACACAACATTGTAAAGCAATTATACTCCAATAAAGATGTTAAAAAAAATTATAGTTCTTGGCAGACTAGGTATCAAAAAAAAATTTTAAATGCCCAGTGCAAAACATCTTTAAAATGCTGGTTAAATTAAAAAAAAAATTCTTGTAGATGCATGGCTGATTTATCAAGAATGCAAGAGAGATCCTCAGAAGCCAAAGTAAAGAGCAGTGGGGAAGGGATCATGAGGCTGGAGAGATATGAGAGATCCAGCCACGTCAACCTTTGGTAGCCTAGAGGTTTAGCTTTTAAAGATGATGAGCATGGCAGACAAGAGACAATGTATGTCCAGGGAAGGTAGGATATTATATTGGACTTTGCATAAAGCAAGGAATCTCCAAAAGGCAGTATACTTGGTGAGTAAACTAGAAAACAATTCACCACACAGAGGAAGATGTTAAAGAAAATTTTCTGTCTCAGTCTTGGCCATAAATAAGTCATTCTTGATAATTCAAGACTACAAACCCACCCTCAAATGGGTTTGGTGACAGAATTTATGGAATCTGAATGGTCCCCAAAACACAAGCAGACATTTTCATTCAAATTAGTCCTAGGTTGGTGGTGCCCCGGACATTTAGCAAAATGTAAACCAAATCTATCTCAAGAAATTCAACTTCCACTTAGACCTCAAAAAAATGAATTAAACCACTAATAAAATTTCAAGGAAAATAAACCCATACTACAACATGATGAGACACGAAGAGTAAGTTATTGTGAACAAGTATCATTATAAAATATTTCAGGGGACTTCCCTGGCAGTCCAGTGGTTAAGACTTTGTCTTCCAATGCAGGGGGTGCGTGTTCAATCCCTGGTCAGGAGCTAAGATCCCACATGCCTTGCAGCCAAAAAAACAAAACATAAAACAGAAGCAATATTTTAACAAATTAAATAAAGACTTAAAATCTTAAAGAAAAAAATTTCAGGACAAGACTCACAAAAGCATCAGTTATAAAAATTATTGATGCAGAATATAAAATAAACACATTTAATATATTTAATGAAATAGGAGAAAATATAGGAAAGAATGAGTCTATAAAAAAATTAGCTGAGTTATAAAAGAACCAGAGGCAGTCACCTTGCTCCACCCTACATCATGCTTATAGACGTTTAGGTGGCTGTCGCCTCCAAGCTGTGGGCCCTACAGGGCAAAAACAATCTGATTTTCCCAGGGCCCCATCACTCAGAAAAGCCTGGCATGCAGTGACCTCAATAAAATATTCCTGTATTGAGTCTGCCCCTTCCATGGCCCCAGAGCCCCCCTGGTGCCATGGACTCTGGCTGCTAGCATCCTGTCAGTGTGCTCTCTGGAATGCAAAATATAATTAATGAATTTTTAAAAATAAAAAATATCACAGTGTGTGGATTAAACAGATTAGACAGAACTGAAGAAATAATTAAAACATCTGAAGAAATTACACAAAATACAACAAAGAAAGCCAAAGAGATAGAATATATGTAATAAAGATGAGCAAACAGCACAGAGGGAGGTCTAACAAATATATACTTACAATACTGAAAGATGAATGGGAAAATAAAGGAGAGCTAATAATATTTCCAAAATGATTAAATATATGAATTTTTGGATTCAAGAAGCCCAATATAGTGCAAACAGTAAGAAAACAAAACAAAGCAAAACCAGAAATCTGGACTTAAACCATCACTGGAAAACAGTTAACATTGTACACAATGGTGAAAGACTAAAACTTTTCCCTCTAAGATCAGGAACAAAACAAGGATGCTCACTTTCACCAATGCTATGCAACACTATACTGGAACTTACAGCCAGGGCAATCAGGCAAGAAAAAAATAAATAAATAAAAGACATACAAATTGGAAAGAAGTAAAACTATTTCTACTCACAAATAATATGATCCCCTATGTAGAAAATACCCCCCTCAAAAAAAAAAAACATTAAAAAACTAATAGAGGTAATAAACTAATTCAGCAAAGCTGCAGGTAAACACTCAAAATTAGTTGGGTTGTAGGGACTTACCTGGTAGCCCGGTGGGTAAGACTCTGCACTCCCAATGCAGGGCACCCAGGTTCAATCCCTGGCTGGGGAACTAGATTCTGCACGCATGCCACAACTAAGAGTTCGCATGCCACAACTAAGTCTGCACGCTGCAACTAAATATCCCACATGCCGCAACGAAAATCCCATGTGCCGCGACTAAGACCTGGTGCAGCCAAAATAAATAAATAATAAATAAATAAATAAACAAACATTAAAAAAATAAAAGGTCTAGATCCTTAAAAAAATAATTATTAAAAAAAAATCAGTTGGGTTGCTAATACCAGCAGTAAACATTCTGAAAAGGAAATTAAGAAAACAATTCCATTTATAATAGCATCCAAACAGCAAAATTGGCTCAGGATAAATTTAACCAAGGAGGTAAAAGATTTGTACACTGAGAAGTATAAAAAATTGCTGCAAGAAATTAAAGAGCTAAAGGAATGGAAAGATATCCTGTGTTCATGGACTGGAGAACAATATTGTTAGATGGCAATACTACCTAAAATTATCTACAGATCCCTAGAAATTCCTATCAAAATTCCAGTGGCCTTTTCTGTAAAAATAGAAAAGTCAATCCTCAAGTTCATATGGAACAGCAAGGGGCCCCAAATAGCCAAAATAATCTTAAAAAAGAAGGACCAAGGGCTTCCCTGGTGGCGCAGTGGTTGAGATTCTGCCTGCCGATGCAGGGGACACGGGTTCGTGCCCCGGTCCGGGAAGATCCCACATGCCGTGGAGCGGCTGGGCCCATGAGCCATGGCCACTGAGCCTGCGTGTCCGGAGCCTGTGCTCCGGAACGGGAGAGGCCACAACAGTGAGAGGCCCATGTACCGCAAAAAAAAAAAAAAAAAAAGACCAAGTTGGAGGCCTCCCACTTCCTGCTTAGAAACTTACTACAAAGCTACAGTAATCAAAACAGGGTGCTACTGGTATGAGTACCTTAGACCTTAGACCAATGCAATGAAATTGAGTGTCCAGAAATAGACCCACATATCTGTGACCAATTTATTTTCAACAAGGATACCAAGACTATTCAATGGGGAAAAGAACACTCTTTTCAGTGAATGGATATCCACATGAAAAAAATGAAGTTGGACTCCTACCTCACAGCACACAGAAAAATTAACTCAAAATGGATCAAAGACCTAAATGCAAGAACTAAAGCTGCAAAAGTATTAGAAGAAAAAATAGGAGTAAAACTTCATGTACTTGGATGATGTATTCTTAGATTAGCCACTAAAAGTATAAGCAACAGAAGAAAAAATAGATAACTTTGACTTCATCAAAATTAAGAACTTTTGTACATCGAAGGACATTATTAAGTAAAAAGACAACATCAAAATGGAAAAAAATATTTGCAAATTATATCTGATAAGGGTCTACTGTCCCAAACATATAAAAACTCTTACAACTTGACAACAAAAAGACAGATAATCCAATTTAAAAATGGGCAAAGGACTTGAATAGACATTTCTCACAAGAAGAATATACTAATGGTAAACAAAAACTGCTCTGCATCATTAGTCACTAAAGAAATGCAAATCAAAACCATGAGGTACCACTTCATACCCACTAGGATAACTGTAACAATAAAACAAAAACAAAAACAGAAAATAACTGTTGGTGAGGATGTGGAGAAACTGGAATCCCTATGCATTGCTAGTGGAAATGTAAAATGGCACACCCACTGTGGAAAAGTTTGGCAGTTCCCAAAAATGTTAAACAAATAATTGTCATATGACCCAGCAATTCTACTCCTAGGTATACACCCAAAAGAACTGAAAATAGAGACTCAAACAGAGACTTGTATGCTGATGCCAACATTCATTGCAGCATTATTCACAACAGCCCAAAAGTAGAAACAGTCCAAATATCCAACAACAGATGAATGGATGAACAAAATGTGATATATATATATATACATATATATATATAAAATATATGTTATACATATAATTACATATGAATATAATAGAATATTACTTGGACATAAAAGGAATGAAGTACTGATACATGCTGCAATATGGTTAAACTTCAAAAACATGCTAAGTGAAAGAAGCCAGACACAAAAAGTCACATATAGTATTTTTCCATTTTTATGAAAAATCTATAATAGATAAATCCATAGAGACAGAAAGTGAATTGCCAGGGGCTGGAAGGAGGGTAGAATGGGAAATGACTGCTCAATGTATACAGGGGTTTCTTTTGGGGTGATGAAAGTGTTTTGGAACTAGATACCAATCATCACAATTCACTCCCCAACTATGCCCTCCTTGCCTAATCTATTACCACTCAATATCTGAAAAAAAAAAAAAAAAAAGGCAATTCCATTAGCAAGGGAGAAGAAGAAAATGACTGTTAGGGTGGCATCCAATATGATGCCAACAGCCATTTTTAATTCTATGTATGTACCATGATTTAATTAAGAAATTCCATGTTGAAGGCTATTTATGTTGCTGCTAATTTTACACTGTTATACAGAAAGCTGCAATGAACATACTTGTATCTTATTTATATTTCTTAATTTTTCCTTAAGATAAATTCTTAGAAATAGAATTCTTGTATTAAAGCAAACTTGTAACATTAAAAAATATATATTACCAAATTATCCTCCAAAATGTTTAAGCAAATACATGCTCTCATCACAAGAGTATGAGAGCACCCACTTCTTCACACTCTTAAAAACATTAATTAGTTTATCACTATTTTAAATATTTGAAAATATAATTTAAAATTGTATAACTTCTTTTAAAATTTAGTTTTTAAACTACAAAAGCAAAAGTTGCTTTTTGGAAAAAATTTAACAGTCCAAACATGTAAAAAGTAAACATCCTTCCTCTCCCACCCCCAACTGCCACTATCTCATTCACCAGTGGTAATCACGTTTAACAACTTTTTAATTCCACAACTGCAGGGACCTTATCTTGTTCTTTGCTGAATCCCTGGTTAATGGCCCAGTTCCTGGTATATACTGCATTTAATACATATTTATTTGTAAAAATGGCATCATAGCTGGCATTATTTTCTGAAACTTGACCTTTTCCTCCAATAAATTATAAATATCTTTCTATTCTTTGTATATATAGATCTGCTTCGTTTTTTAAAAATATGACTAGTATTCCATTGTATGGATGTAACATAATTTATCAACCCCTTAGATTATCCCAGTTTTTCACTATTTTAAGCACCAGTGAAATGCGTATCCTTGGAAGTATATCTTTGTTTTGTAGTGCAAATATTTCTGAGGGATAAGGCCTTATAACAGATTCAAGGTCAAAAAATATGTGCCAAATTGCTTTCCAAAAGATTGCCCCAATTTACATTCTCTTCAACATGTGAACGTTTCCCTATTCTCAAGCCAGCATTTGATATCTTAAATATTTTTACCTTTGCTATGCTGAGTTGTTAAAATTTTATCTCATTACTTCAGTTTTAGGCATAACCACTTAGGCAGTGGTTTAACAGTTTCTTACAATTATTGGCCATTTGTATTTCGTCTATAAATTGCCCTTTATATTCTCTACCTATTTTCATATTAGTTTTTTATTTTGTCTTTTTCTTATTTATCTGAAGGAATTACTGATATATTAGAGATAGTTACCTTTTTTCTACTAAATATTTTGAAACATTTTCTCCCCAGGTTGTTATTTGTTCCTTAACACTATTGATGGTATCTTTACCATACATGAATTTCAAAATCAAAAATGTCTTTTTTGGTAGAGTACTTAATATGGTGACTTAATTGCTGTAGCTTACAACATAATATTTTGCTATCTGGTATGGCGAGTCCCTTCTCAACACTCTTTTTTTAAATGTCTTCACTTTTTGCATAGCCAATTTAATTTACCAGATTTCAATGAAAACTGCTTCTCTTCTTTTTCAAAAATGTTGTGAATGGACTGCCATGTCAAATCCCCCAGTTCAAACGCTCTGATTCTTTCCTCTCTCTCCCCAGTAGTCTATCTCTTCAAGAATTCTCAAATGTTGGGACTTCCCTGGTGGTCCAATGCAGGGAGCCTGGGTTCGATCCCTGGTTGGGGAACTAGATCCCACATGCATGCCTCAACTAAGAAGCCCGCAGGCCGCAACTAAAGCTCTTGCACACCACAACTAAGACCTGGTGCAGCCAAAATAAATAAATATTTTTTTAAAAAAGAATTCTCCAATGTTTTCCCTTTTCACTGTTCCCACAGTCATGGCCTTAGTTCAGGCCTCACCACTTATGAACTGAAATACTGCAATAACCCACCACCATGTTTCCCAATCTCCAATCTGACCCTCATCCAATCCATTCTCCACAATGTGATCAAAGATATTTTTCTTTTAAAAAATTGATTATGTGACTACATATTTGAAATTCTCCAGAGTGGCATCTGGATCTTTTAGTTTATCATGACAATGTCTACCTATTACTTCGGTCTCCTCTATGCCCATTTCTCTATAATTTCTTGCTGATTCTCTTTCCAGTCCCTTATTACTCTTCCTTCTGTCTAGAAACTTTTCCTTTGGTTTCTCATCTAATCATTTCTTTCTCCCCTAAAAACTCGGCTCAAGATTCGCCTTTTCCAGAAATATCCATTTGTGATGACACAGTGTCTAGTACGTACGTTTGTGACAGCACCTATCAAGCCATTCTGTATAGGAATGTTCACAGAAATTTTGTTCACAATAACCAGAAAACCTAAATGTCCAGCAGTAATAAAGTTGGTAAATAAGTTATAGTTTATTCATGCACTGGAATGCTAAACATCAATAAATAAACAACAAATTACTGATACATGAAACAATATGGATAAAACCTTACAGACATAATGTTGACTAAAGAAAGACAGACACAAAAGAGCATCCCACCAGCCATAATGGAAAACTTAATGAATCATTGGCATTGGGTAGAGTACACAGAAGGATAATGCCTCTAAAGTAGGGAATAGTTAGTTACAAATTAAGCCTTACTTCAATCCTGCCTAACAAGTCTTAAAATTAAGACTAGAAAGGATCAAACTATCTCACAGTAACTTAACTGTGTCCAAGGACAAAACTCAAGAATATTCATAGGAATACAAAAATACCCAGAATCCAATAAAGTAAAATTCACAATGTCCAGACTCCAATCAAAACTTGTCAGAGGGCTTCCCTGGTGGCACAGTAGTTGAGAGTCCGCCTGCCGACGCAGGGGACACGGGTTCCTGCCCCGGTCTGGGAATATCCCACATGCTGCAGAGTGGCTGGGCCCGTGAGCCATGGCCACTAAGCCTGCGCGTCCGGAGCCTGTGCTCCGCAACGGTAGAGGCCACAACAGTGAGAGGCCCGCGTACTGCAGAAATAAAACAAAAACAAAAAAAGAAAACAAAACCTTGTCAGACACGCAAAATAGCAGGGGGAGAAAATGGTCCATAATGATGAAAAAACCCAGTCAATAAAAACCAACCCAGAATTCACAAAGATGAAAGAATTAGTAGACAAATACATTAAAACTGTATGCCACATGTTCAATTTTCAGTAAAGACACAGAAGACATGAAAAAGATCTACTAAAACTTTTAGAGAAAAAAACTAGAATGGATGAAATGAAAAATATATTGGATGGTATTAACAGCAGATTTGGTGTGGTAGAAGAAAAAATAATGAGCTTGAGCATATAGCAATAGAAACTACCCAAAACTAAACATAAAAAGATAGTTTTTAGGGCTTCCCTGGTGGCGCAGTGGTTGAGAGTCCGCCTGCCAATGCAGGGGAGATGGGTTCATGCCCCAGTCCAGGAGGATCCCACATGCTGCGGAGTGGCTGGGCCTGTGAGCCATGGCCTCTGAGCCTGCGCATCCAGAGGCTGTGCTCTGCAACGGGAGAGGCCACAGCAGTGAGAGGCCCGCATACCGCAAAAATAAAAAACAAAACAAAACAAAACAAAAAACAAAAAAAAAGATAGTTTTTAAAATGAGCAGAAAAAATAAATAAAATGAACAGAGCATAAATCATCCACAGAATAACTTCAAGAGCCTAATATATGTGTAATTGGAGTCCTCAAAAGAGAGGAAAGAGAGAGGGAGACAGGAAAATATTTGAAGAAATAAAAGTCTAAAAATTTTCAAACTTGATGAAAATTATAAACCCATATATTCAAGAAGCCTAACCAACCCCAATATAAGAAACATGAGAAAAACTACACCAAGGCACATCATAATCAAACTGCTCAAAAGCAGTGAAAAAGAGAAAATATAAAAAGTAGCCAGGGTAGAAAAAGGACACATTATGTAGAAAGGAATATAGACAAGGAATATAGCAGGTTTTTTTCCCAGACACAATGCAATAGAAAAGACAGTGATGCAACATTGTTAAAGTAGTAAAAGAAAAAACTGCCAACCTAGAATTCTATACCTAACAAAAATATTTTTCAAAACCAAAGGCTAAATACAGACTTTTTCACATGTACAAAACCCGAAAACATTCTTCATGAGTAGACTGCACTACAAGGAATGTTAAAGGAGGTCCTTAAGGCAGAAGAAAAATAATACCAAATGGAAATACAGATCTACACAAAGAAATGCAGAGCAATGGAAATCATAACTCCTTGGATAAATATGTAAGAATTTAAAATATAAATCCCTTTAAAATATAATTTTTAAACAAAAATAATAACAATGTATTATGGGATTTGTAATATGTGTAAAAGTATGGCAACAACATTAATATACACAGGCTCTTATACTACACATAAGGTGGCATAATATCCCTTAAAAGTAATTGAAAGAATTTAAAATGTATGCTATAAACCCTAAAATTTTTTTTAATTTTTTAAAATTAATTAATTTATTTTTGGCTGCATTGGGTCTTTGTTGCTCTGCGTGGGCTTTATCTAGTTGTGGGGAGTGGGGGCTACTCTTCATTGCAGTGCGTGGACCTCTCATTGAAGTGGCTTCTCTTGTTGCAGAGCATGGGCCCTAGGCACGTGGGCTTCAGTAGTTGTGGCTCACAGGCTCTAGAGTGCAGGCTCAGTAGTTGTGGTGCACAGGCTTAGTTGCTCCACAGCATGTGATCTCCTGGACCAGGACTCGAACCCGTGTCCCTTGCATTGTCAGGCAGATTCGTAACCACTGCACCACTAGGGAAGTCCCTAAACCCTAAGTATTAAAATCACACACACACACACAAAAAGTTATAGCCTAAGATAATACTAAATATAAATGGTCTAAACACACGCAATCAAAACACAGAACTTGTCAGATTGGGTAAAAAAAGCAAGATAATTACATGCTGTCTATAAGAAATATACTTTAAAGACAAAACATCAATAGGTTAAAAGTAAAAGAATAGAAAAATATATCATGTTAATATTAATTAAAAGAAAGATTAATATTACCATTAATTATTAGCAAAGTAGATTTTAGAGCAAAGAATGTTACCAGAGATTTTAAAAGGTCAATTTTTTTAATGATAAAGGGGTAAATTAAGCAAGAGAATATAACAATCTAAAGACATTTATTCATCTAATAAGAGAGCTTTAAAATACACGAAGCAAAAATTAATAGAATTACAAGGAGAAATAGAAAATCCACAATTCTACTAAATGACTTCAATAATGCTTTTTCAATAATTAATAGCAGAAAATCAGTAATGATATGGTAGATTTTACAAACACTATCAACTAAGTTGACCTAATTGACATATATAGAAAACTATCCAACAACAGAAGAATACACATTCTTTTCAAGGGCATATGGAATATTTTACCAAGGTAGACCATATTCTGTGCCATAAAGCAAGTTTCAATAAATACAACAATATTCAAGTCATATATAGTATGTTCTTAGATCACAGAGAAATCAGAAATCAATAATGAAAGATCTCTGGAAAATCTCCAAATATTTGGACACCAAATAAAACACATACAAGTAACATATGGGTTAAAGCAGCAATCCCAAGAAAAATACAAATTATTTTGTGCTGAATAAAAGTGAAAACAAGCATATAAAAATCTGTAATATTTACTAATGCAGCACTTGGGAGAAATTTATAGCACTAGAGTTATTAGAAAAGAAGATCTCAAATCAATGATTTCAGCTTTTACCTCAAGAAACTAGAAAAAATGGGCAAGTTAAACCCAAAATAAACAAGAGAAAGGATAAGAGCAGAAATCAAAGAAATAAAAACCAGAGAAACCATAGACAAAATCAGTGAAACTACAGGCTAGTGCTTTGAAAAATTAACAAAATTGATAAATCTCTAACCTGATCAGGGAAAAAAGACACAAATCATCAATATCAGGAATAAGAAGATGACATCAGTATAGATTTCACAGATATCAAACGGATAATAAGGGAACATTATGAATAACTTTAAGCCAACAAATTTGACAATTTAAATGAAATGGACAAACCCATGAAAGATATAAACTACCAAGGCTCACTCAAGAAGGAGTAGACAACCTAAATATACAATTACCTATTAAAGAAACTGAATTTTTGGTTAAATCCTTCCCAAAAATCTTCCCTTTCAGATCCAAATGGTTTTACTGGTGAATTCTGTGAAGCATTTAAGGAAGAAATAATACTAATTCTATATAAACTCTTCCCAAAAAATTGAAGAAGAGGAAAACTTTTCAACTCATTCTGAGTCCCACCAGACAAAGACATTATGGAAAATGAAAACTACAAATCAATATCCCTCATGAAATCAATATCCCTCAGAAATGCAAAATTCTACACAAAATTTAGCAAATTGACTCCAAAAATATATACAATGGATAAAACATCATGACCAAGTTGGGTTTATCCCAGGAATGCAAGGTTGTTTTACATCTGAAAATCAATTGATATACTTCACCATATTAACACAACCTTAAAAGAAAACCATACAATCATTTCAACAGACACAGATAATGCCTTTGAAAAAAATCCAACATCCAGTCCTAATAAAAACTCTCAGCAAACTAGGAATAAAAGGAAACTTCATGGACCTATAAAGGGCATCTACAAAAAAATCTACAGTTAGCGTCACATTTAAAGGTAAAAACAGAACGCTTTCCCCTAAGATTGGGAAGAAGACAAGGATGACTGCTCTCACCATCTCTATTAAACATTTTATTGGGGATTTTAGCCAATGCAACAAGGCAAGAAAAAGACAGTAATGCCACCCAAATTGGAAAGGAAGAATTAAAACTCATTATTTGCATGACATAATTGTCTATGTAGAAAACCCTAAAGAAAAAAGATGCTAAAACTAATAAGTGAGTTTGTGATTAGCAAATTTTCAGGATACAAGATTAATATATAAAAATCAATTGTATATCTATATACCAGTAATGAACAATTGGAAAAATAATAAAATAATAACATTTATAACATCAAAAATATGAAACGTCTAGGGATAAATCTGACAAAAGATATGAGAGATTTGTCACTGGAAACTTCAAAACATTGCTGAGACTAATTAAAGAAAATATGAATAAATGAAGATTTATATTTTTTTCATGTTTCAGAAGCCTTAATATTATGAAGATGAAAATTCTCCCAAATTTGAGCTATACAGAGTCAATGAAACACTAGTAGGCTTTTTTTTTTTTTGGTAGAACTTTTGGTAGAAAGTTTAATTATAAAATTCATATGAAGTGTAAAAGACCTACAATAGCCAAAACAATTTTGAAAAAGAACAAATTTGGAGAGCTAATACTACGTGACTTCAACACTTATTATAGCACTACAGTAATAAATATAGTGTGGTATTGGTGTAAAGATGACAAAGAAATCATTGGAACATAACAGAGTCCAGAAATAGAATCATACATACATATATGGACAACTGATTTTTTACAAAGGGCAAAGGTAATTCACTGGAGAAAAGACACTGCTTTCAACAAATGAGGAAAGGACATGAGATAAAAAAAAGAATATTATCCTGAATGGAGAGAATTTCAAAGGGCACATGAACAGAAAATGGATTAGTGGTTGCCAGGGTCGGGGCCAGGGGTGGGGGCAAGAGTAGGGTAAATGGGTGAAGGCGGTCAAAGGATACAAACTTCCAGTTACAAGAGAAGTAAGTTCTGACATGTAATATACAGTGTGGTGACTACAGTTAACAATACTGTATTGTATATTTGAAAGTTACTAAAAGAGTAGATTTTTAAAGTTCTCACCACAAAACAAATTATAACTATGTGAGGTGATATATTAACTAACTTTATTGTGGTAATCACTTTGCCATATATACATATATATAATCACTACACTGTACATCTTAAACTTACACAATTATATCAATCATATATGTCAATTATATGTAAATAAAGCTGGGGATAAATAAATTTAAAAAGTTGTTCAACATCATTAATGATTAAAGAAACAAATTATTTTCCCACAGTCTTATCGTTGATCCTATGAAAGGTTGACAATAGTCCCCCAAATCCAGGCCAGTTCTCCAGTGTGCTCTTAGAAGTGGGGTGTCCCGTCTGTAGACACAGAAGGGTAACTGAAACATGATAAAACTTATTCTGTTTACAAGTGTCTCTACAACCTTGAGAGAAACATATCAGTGTACTGGGTTTCCATGCTCAACTCTGGGCAACAGGGGAACTAAACAAGATATTCCCTCAGTCCTTGCCAACTCTAATATATCTTCTCAGATTGACTTAAAGGTATATTTTCTCTTAACTCAAGGGAAGATGACTCACCTTTCTGGAGTGGCCACGCAGTGACAAATGCTATGCCATGGACCTTACATTAACTATTTCATTTAATCTCTATCACTACACTGCAAGGTTATTATAGATGAGAAAATTGAAGCTCAGAGAACCTAAGTAACAATATACTTCAGTATTCTTGGTTTTTTCCACTGTATTATAAAGAATCAATGAATTTTTCCCTGCTTATTTGCAAATCAAAGTATGAAAAAGGCTCTGAAGGACATCCAATTGATTAAAATTATAATAATTAGTAGAAGTTTCACATGAAATACTGAAAACAATTTTAACATTGTGTATTCCTGTGATAGGCCCTGATATTTACAATTTTATGTGTTGCAGTTTTAAAGTAAGAAGAACTCTGGTCTTGGAGACAGAAAAACTTGATCTCAAATCCCAGCTCTGCTGCTTACCAGTGGTATAATATTGATTGAGAACCTGATTTTCTATGCTGAACCCTGACTTCACAGTCTTCCAATCGTATGCTATCCATAATTCTATGATTACATTAACCATCATTTGACTTCTTTTGAAGTTAGTTGTTTGTGTGACCCTCTTCTCAACCAATATATTGCGAGCTGCTGGAGGACAATCACTTTGCGTCACTGACAGCACCCAGAAAGTTACTTGTATGAAAAAATACACCATACATATTTATTAGATTAATATCTTATTATAAATAAAACCAAGAAAGATTGGCAATACTAAGAGCTGGCAAAAAGATAGGGAGGCAATCTGGTCAGGAGAACAATTTGTCAATAATTATTAAAAGGTGTACTATAAAGAATAAGACCCAAATATTCCCCCTACACCCTTCCACACCATACTCCAGGCTTCCTCCACCCATATCTCAATCCCCTATCTTTCAATTCTTTGAATTGAGAGGAAACTAATTAAGAACAGGGACCATGTTTTATTTGTCTTTAAATTCTCAGAGATAGCATAGTATAATGCTCAATAGATGATTGTTGAAGTGAACTGAACGGTAATTTTGAGAAGGAAGAGATCGTTGCATGCAGAATACTCATCTCTAGAGGTAAGGTTACAGTTTTAATTTATTTTCAGTTGCTAGTCCTCCATAAGTAGGGAAATTCTATACCAAAGCCTGAAAAAAAGCGCATCATAAAACATGGTTCAGTCCATCCGAGTACTGTTTCAATTTTAGCACAGAATATGTTGAACTTCAGTGTTCCTCATTCACACTTTTTAATGCAAATACAACAAACTTTCAATTATTCAAGGGTGAACTATCAAATTTGTAGGTTAGCTAGGCTTTTTGCTTCTTCTACTCCCTCTAGCTACGTAGACCTTTGAGTGCTTCTCCTTCCTTCCTTGTGCATGAATGGCAGTGGGATTAACTCATTACGAATAAAGGAAACATCTGTGATGTTTAAATGGCGGTAAGGCATGCACAGAAATCCAATACCACCTGTATGTAGTTCTATTACTGGTCATAAATTGTATTGAAATAAAACTGTCACAGTATTCAAAATTCAAAGGATATTTCTTGAAGCAGTTCATCAGAGAACAATGTTTCCTCACATCTTCCAAAGAAATAACTAAATTAAGCATTTTATTTATAATAATAAAAAATGTTATACTGATTCAAACCACTGGCAGCATCTACAGACATAACAGAAAGCGGATGTTGACATCATTGAAAGATTTGGTGAGTCAGGCTTATCCCAGCTTGCCTATGTTTGTGATTTAGTGGTAGGAAATCTACTAAGGGCCCCTATCACTTAGTGGTCAATTAATTTATTGTTTTGGTTCTATTCAAATCCTTTGCTTTGATCCAGCTGTAATCATCTCATAAAAGTAAGAAAAAGCAATCCTATTTATAAATTATGAGCATTTTCAGTCCTAGTAAATATAATTTATTCTTTATATTATTACTTATATTTTTATGACTGTTAATACTTCACATAGGGGTGAATATAAGCTTCTATGCACACAAACACATACAACTCCCATTTGAATATCAAACCTTTGGAAAGGAAAAAAAAAAGGCATATAGGGGAACCAATGTGTAAAGGTTTAATGTGTTTATGTCATCTAGTGAGTATACATACTTACATATATATGAAAAAGAAAACAATACAAAAACTGAGGAAAAGTAAACAAGTTAAAGTCACTGAATGGTGGGCTTCAGAACTACCATGTATGGCTGCATGGATCATCAACTGCATAATTTTGGGGATAGCAGTTACTCTGACTACAAGGTGGATGGCGCCTCCTAGAGTTGTGCAATACGGCAGTCTTGGTGGACTTCCTTTTCTTTGGGATTTAAACATCTTGTTTTATAAAAAGAACTAGACTGTAACTACAGCTCCAGATCACACTTCTTAATCTCCTAGCATGGTTGGAAATAACTTGTTCCCTTACAAGGGGAAAGGGGAAGGAGAAAGAAAAGTAGAAAGAATAGAAAAAAGTATCTATATAGAGGTAATAGTGATAAAATAACAATAGCTAAAATTTTTGAACATTTATTATGTGCTAGGTATGGTTCATAGCATTTTGAACACATTAACTCTTTTAATCCTCACAACTACTGTAGGAGTAGGTACTATTACTTTCCACATAAAGTACCTTCCACTTTTCACAGATAAAGGAATTGAGGCCCAGAGATGTTAAATAACTAGCCCAACAGCACACAGCAGTAAGTGGGGAAGATGTGAGGTAGAAGAGTGAGAGCTGATTGGCTCCTTTGCTTTGCAAAATTGTGACCATCAGTTGAAGGTCAACTAGAGGCTCCTCTCATTTAAATCTGTATTTGCTCTTGCTAAAATAAATATTTTTATGGGGAAAACCAGCCCTTTAAGAAGACCTTCTGGGGACCTCCCTGGTGGCACAGTGGATAGGACTCTGCGCTCCCAATGCAGGGGGTTGGGGTTCGATCCCTGGTCAGGGAACTAGATCCCACATGCATGTTGCAACTAAGAGTTCTCATGCTACAACTAAGAAGCCCTGGAGCCACAACTAAGGAGCCTACATGCTGCAGCTAAGGACCTGGTGAACTGCAACTAGGGAGCCCCCTTGCCTCAACCAAGACCTGGCACAACCAAAATTAATTAATTAATTAATTAATTAAAAAATAGAAAGAAGACCTGTCTTCAATCATAAAATCAGATTGAAAAATAAAGAAAAAAATAAGATCCAAATATAATTCTGAAAAACTAACAAATGTTCTCCAAAATAAGCCCCCAAATTGAAATTAAAATGCCTAGGGTACATTTATAGTTAGCAGAAATACTAAAGGAATAAACAATAATTTTTAATTGGTTAGCATTTTGTGAAAATGTCTGGCTTTTAGAATGAATAAATAGAAATGTTAGGAGGAGATGGGGAAACATCAGAGAAGCACCGACTTTTTTTAAAAAAAGGAGCAGTCACATATAGAGAAGCAGTCACAAGAGCCTCTAAACTAAAGGAAATGAGAGTTGGAGGTGGGGCACAGTTAGTAATACACAGCAAAAGAGGCCTAAAATATTTTTTTTTTTTTGGAATTTTTGTATTTTATTTTATTTATTTTCTTATAAGGCAGGTTCTCACTAGTTATCCATTTTATACATATTAGTGCATATATGTCAATCCCAATCTACCAATTCATCACACCACCACCACCCCCAGCCACTTTCCCCCTGGCTGTCCATACGTTTGTTGTCTACATCTGTGTCTCAATTTCTGCCCTGCAAACTGGTGCTTCTGTACCATTTTTCTAGGTTCCACATATATGTGTTAATATACGATATCTGTTTTTCTCTTTCTGACTTACTTCACTCTGTATGACAGTCTCTAGATCCATCCACATCTCTACAGAGGACCCAATTTTGTTCCTTTTTATGGCTGAGTAATATTCCATTGTATATATGTACCACACCTTCTTCATCCATTCATCTGTCGATGGGAATTTAGGTTGCTTCCATGACCTGGTTATTGTAAATAGTGTGGCAATGAACATTGGGGTGCATGTATCTTTTTGAATTATGCTTTTCTCAGGGTATATGCCCAGTAGTGAGATTGCTGGGTCATATGATGGTTCTCTTTTTAGTTTTCTAAGGAACCTCCATGCTGTTCTCCATAGTGGCTGTATCAATTTACATTCCCACCAACAGTGGAAGAGGGTTCCCTTTTCTCCACACCCTCTCCAACATTTGTTGTTTGTAGATTTTCTGATGATGCCCATTCTAATTGGTGTGAGATGAAATTTCATTGTAGTATTGGTTTGCAGTTCTCTAATAATTAGTGATGTTGAGCACTTTTCATGTGCTTCTTGACCATCTGTATGTCTTCTTTGGAGAAATGTCTATTTAGGTGTTCTGCCCATTTTTGGATTGGGTTATTTGTTTCTTTAATATTGAGTAGCATAAGCTGTTTATATATTTTGGAGATTAATCCTTTGTCCGTTGATTTATTTGCAAATATTTTCTCCCATTCTGAGGGTTGTCTTTTCGTCTTGTTTGTAGTTTCCTTTCTTTTGCAAAAGCTTTTAAGTTTCATTAGGTCCATTTGTTTATTTTTGTTTTTATTTCCATTACTCTAGGAGGTGGATCTAAAAAGATCTTGCTGTGACTTATGTCATAGAGTGATCTTCCTATGTTTTCCTCTAAGAATTTTATAGTGTCCAGTCTTACATTAAGGTCTCTAATCCATTTCAACTTTATTTTTGTGTATGGCATTAGGGAGTGTTCTAATTTCATTCTTTTACATGTAGCTGTCCAGTTTTCCCAGCACCACTTATTGAAGAGACTGTCTTTTCTCCATTGTGTATCCTTGCCTCCTTTGTCATAGATTAGTTGACCATAGGTGCGTGGGTTTATCTTTAGGCTTTCTATCCTGTTCCATTGATCTATATTTCTGTTTTTGTGCCAGTATCATATTGTCTTGATTACTGTACCTTTGTAGTATAGTCTGAATTCAAGAAGTCTGATTCCTCCAGCTCCATTATTTTCCCTCAGGACTGTTTTGGCTATTGGGAGTTTTTAGTGTCTCCATAAAAATTTTAAGATTTTTTGTTTTAGTTCTGTAAAAATTGCCATTGGTAATTTGATAGGGATTGCATTGAATCTGTAGATTGCTTTGGGTAGTATTGTCATTTTTACAATATTGATTCTTCCAATCCAAGAACATGGTATATCTCTCCATCTGTTTGTATCATCTTTAATTTCTCTCATCGTTGACTGATAGTTTTCTGCATACAGGTCTTTTGTCTCCCTAGGTAGGTTTATTCCTAGGTATTTTATTCTTTTTGTTGCAATGGTAAATGGGAGTGTTTCCTTAATTTCTCTTGCAGATTTTTCATCATTAGTGTATAGGAATGCAAGAGATTTCTGTGCATTAATTTTATATCCTGCAACTTTATGAAATTCATTGATTAGCTCTCGTAGTTTTCTGGTGGCATCTTTAGGATTCTCTATGTATAGTATCATGTCATCTGCAAATAGTGACAGATTTACTTCTTCTTTTCCAATTTGGATTACTTTTATTTCTATTTCTTCTCTGATTGCTGTGGCTAGGACCTCCAAAACTATGTTGAATAATAGTGGTGAGAGTGGACATCCTTGTCTTGTTCCTGATCTTAGAGGAAATGCTTTCAGTTTTTTTACCATTGAGAATGATGTTTGTTGTGGGCTTGTCGTATATGGTCTTTATTATGTTGAGGTAGCTTCCCTCTATGCCCCCTTTCTGGAGAGTTTTTATCATAAATGGGTGTTGAATTTTGTCAAAAGCTTTTTCTGCATCTGTTGAGATGATCATATGGTTTTTATTCTTCAGTTTGTTAAAATGGTGTATCACATTGATTGATTTGCATATACTGAAGAATCCCTGCGTCCCTGGGATAAATCCCACTTGATCATGGTGTACGATCCTTTTAATGTGTTGCTGGATTCTGTTTGCGAGTATTTTGTTGAGGATTTTTGCATCTATATTCATCAGTGTTATTGGTCTGTAATTTTCTTTTTTTGTAGTATCTTTGTCTGGTGATGGTGCCCTCATAGAATGAGTTTGGGAGTGTTCCTTTTCTGCAATTTTTTGGAAGAGTTTGAGAAGGATGGGGTTAGCTCTTCTCTAAATGTTTTATAGAATTCACCTGTGAAGCCATCTGGTCCTGGACTTTTGTTTGTTGGAGGATTTTTAATCACAGTTTCAATTTCATTACTTGTGATTGGTCTGTTCATATTTTCTATTTCTTCCTGGTTCAGTCTTGGAAGGTTATACATTTCTAAGAATTTGTCAATTTCTTCCAGGTTGTCCATTTTACTGGCATAGAGTTATTTGTAGTAGTTTCTTAGGATGATTTGTACTTCTGTGGTGTCTGTTGTAACTTCTCCTTTTCCATTTCTAATTTTATTGATTTGAGTCCTCTCCCTCTTTTTCTTGATGAGTCTGGCTAATGGTTTATCAATTTTGTTTATCTTCTCAAAGAACCAGCTTTTAGTGTTATTGATCTTTGCTGTTGTTTTCTTTGTTTCTATTTCATTTATTTTGCTCTGATCTTTATGATTTCTTTCCTTCTGCTAACTTTGGGTTTTGTTTTTTCTTCTTTCTCTACTTCCTTTATGTGTAAGAACAAATTGTTTATTGGGGATTTTTGTTTCTTGAGGTAGGCTTGTATTGCCGTAAACTTCCCTCTTAGAATTGCTTTTGCTGCATCCCATAGGTTTTGGATCATTGTGTTTCCATTGTCATTTGCTCTAGGTATTTTTTTATTTCCTCTTTGATTTCTTCAGTGATCTGTTGGTTATTTAGTAATGTATTGTTTAGCCTCCATGTGTTTGTGTTTTTCACATTTTTTTCCCTGTAACTGATTTCTAATCTCATAGTGTTGTGGTCAGAAAAGATGCTTGATATGATTCCAATTTACTTAAATTTACTGAGGTTTGATTTGTGACCCAAGATGTGATCTATCCTGGAGAATGTTCAGTGCACACTTGAGAAGAAAGTGTAATCTGCTGTTTTTGGATGGAATGTCCTATAAATATCAATTAAATCTATCTGTTTCCTTATTAATTTTCTGTTTGGATGATCTGTCCATTGGTGTAAGTGAGGTGTTAAAGTTCCCCACTATTATTGTGTTACTGTCAATTTCCTCTTTTATAGCTGTTAGCAGTTGTCTTATGTATTGAGGTGCTCCTATGTTGGGTGCATATATATTTATAATTGTTGTATCTTCTTCTTGGATTGATGCTTTGATCATTATGTAGTATCCTTCCTTGTCCCTTGTAACATTCTTTATTTTAAAGTCTATTTTATCTGATATGAGTATTGCTACTCCAGCTTTCTTTTGATTTCCATTTGCATGGAATATCTTTTTCCATTCCCTCACTTTCAGTCTGCATGTGTCCCTAGGTCTGATGTGGGTCTCTTGTAGACAGCATATAGATGGGTCTTGTTTTTGTATTCATTCTGCAAGCCTGTTTCTTTTGGTTGGAGCATTTAATCCATTCACGTTTAAGGTAATTATCGATATATATGTTCCTATTACCATTTTCTTAATTGTTATAGGTTTGTTATTGCAGGTCCTTTTCTTCTCCTATATTTCCCACTTAGAGAAGTTCCTTTAGCATTTGTTGTAGAGCTGGTTTGGTGGTGCTGAATTCTCTTAGCTTTTGCTTATCTGTAAAGCTTTTGATTTCTCCATCAAATCTGAATGAGATCCTTGCCAGGTAGAGTAATCTTGCTTGTAACTTCTTCCCTTTCATCACTTTAAATATATCATGCCACTCCCTTCTGGCTTGTAGAGTTTCTGCTGAGAAATCAGCTGTTAACCTTACGGGAGTTCCCTTTAACCTTATGGGAGTTCCCTTGTATGTTATTTGTCGTTTTTCCCTTTTTGCTTTCAATAATTTTTCTTTGACTTTAATTTTTGTCAATTTGATTACTATGTGTCTCAGCATGTTTCTCCTTGGGTTTATCCTGCCTGGGACTCTCTGTGCTTCCTGCAGTTGGGTGGCTATTTCCTTTCCCATGTTAGGGAAGTTTTCGACTATAATCTCTTCAAATACTTTCTCGGGTCCATTCTCTCTCTCTTCTCCTTCTGGGACCCCTATAATGCAAATGTTGTTGCATTTAATGTTGTCCCAGAGGTCTCTTAGGCTGTCTTCATTTCTTTTCATTCTTTTCTCTTTATTCTGTTCCCCGGCAGTGAATTCCATCATTCTGTCTTCCAGGTCACTTATCCGTTCTTCTGCCTCAGTTATTCTGCTATTGATTCCTTCTAGTGTATTTTTCACTTCAGTTATTGTATTGTTCATCTCTGTTTGTTTGTTCTTTAATTCTTCTAGGTCTTTGTTAAACATTTCTTGCATCTTCTTGATCTTTGTCTCCATTCTTTTTCCAAGGTGCTGGATCACCTTCCCTATCATTATTCTGAATTCTTAGTCTGGACGGTTGCCTATCTCCACTTTATTTAGTTGTTTTTCTGGGGATTTATCTTGTTCCTTCATCTGGTACATAGCCCTCTGCCTTTTCATCTTGTCTATCTTTCTGTGAATGTGGTTTTTGTTCCACAGGCTGCAGGATTGTAGTTCTTCTTGCTTCTGCTGTCTGCCCTCTGGTGGATGAGGCTATCTAAGAGGCTTGTGCAAGTTTCCTGATGGGAGGGACTGGTGGTGGGTAGAACTGGCTGTTGCTCTAGTAGGCAGAGCTCAGTAAAACTTTAATCTGCTTGTTTGCTGATGGGTGAGGCTGGGTTCCCTCCCTGTTGGTTGTTTTGCCTGATGTGACCCAACACTGGAGCCTACCCAGCTCTTTGGTGGGGCTAATAGCATACTCTGGGAGAGCTCACGCCAAGGAGTACTTCCCAGACCTTCTGCTGCCAGTGTCCTTGTTCTCACGGTGAGACATAGCCACACCCCACCTCTGCAGGAGACCCTCCAATACCAGCAGGTAGGTCTGGTTCAGTCTCCTACGGGGTCACTGCTCCTTCCCCTGGTTCCTAATGTGCACACTATTTTGTGTATGCCCTCCAAGAGTGGATCTGTTTCCCCCAAGTCCTGTTGAAATCCTGCAATCAAATTCTGCTAGTCTTCAAAATCTGATTCTCCAGGAATTCCTCCTCCTGTTGCTGGAGCCCCAGGTTGGGAAGCCTGTCATGGGGCTCAGAACCTTCAATCCAGTTGGTGGACTTCTGTGGTATAAGTGTTCTCCAGTTTGTGAGTCACCCACCCAGCAGTTATGGGATTTGATTTTATTGTGATTGCATCCCTCCTACCATCTCATTGTGGCTTCTCCTTTGTCTTTAGATGTGGGGTATCTTTTTTGGTGAGTTCCAGTGCCTTCCTGTCAACGATTGTTCAGCAGTTATTTGTGATTCTGGTGCTCTCGCAAGAGGGAGTGAGCGCACGTCCTTCTAGTCTGCCATCTTGAACCAGTGTCTCGAGGCCTAAGATATTTCTAATGTAAGTCATTAGCCTTTGTATATCTAATTGATCCCTTGTTTCATAACTTCTGGATACTTGAATTTCTGCACATCCAATTTATTAGTATACAGAATCATATTTGTCTTGATATGATTTCAACTTTGTGGGAAATTTTAATCTGAAAACCTAACTTAATGAAATTATGACTTCAAATATAATAAGAAATTGCAACAATTATCTCTGTGTGTTTGCTCCCACTGTCCCCTCCCAGTGCTGCTGTGTTAAGATAAATTATTTGAGCAATTGAAATATTCAGAGCTACAAAGGAAAATTTTATAGGTGAAGATAAAATAGCATTTGCAATATGACAACTATTAAAGCTCTGGCCTGCAGATTGCTGGCAAATAGTCTATTCTCTAGCTTGTCAAAACAACCCATTTTCCAAGCATGTTCAGAGCTTGCCGAGATCTTCAATTATACCAAAATGTCAGGTACTGGAGAAACAAAAATATTTTGAAAATGATCTGCAATGTACATTGTTTTGTTGAAAACCTAATCAAATGGGGCCAACCTGTCAATGTCAAGAAATGCCCTTTGGCTACAAGGGGTAGGATGCAGACCTGGCCACCCGCTCACCAGATGCAGGAAATGAATTTAAAGTCCGTTGGTCATTTGTCCCAAGATAAAGAACAATTGCCAAATATTTTATCCCAATTTGTCAGCCCTGCTCTGTTCCAGTGAATTCCATCAATCCAAGGCCAGTCACACTGTTTATTCTCTCCAGAACAATAAGGTTAACCCAATAGGTTTATTTGTTTAAGTCATCTGGTGAATTCTTCTAAATTATGTCTTGTTTCTAGTACTGCTTTCATTTTGCATTCATGTAAGCTTTTGCTGCAGCTGCTTGAGGAGAAAAGGAAAGAAGGCTCTTGTGGAGCAATGAAAAGAGAATACATTTTTAAATTTTTCTTTCTTTCTCCTAAAATTAGCACCTGGCATATGGAATATTCAGCAGGTGGCTCAGCAGGGACAGGCTTATTGTTTTTCATACCTGCCACTGAGATGTTTGACATTTGGCTTGCTAAGGAACAAGACTTTTGAGGCCATCACTCTCTGTGTGTGTGTGTGTGTGTGTGTGTGTGTGTGTGTGTGTGTGTGTATGAGTATATGCTTGTGCTGTGGGCATGCTGAGGAACAGCTCATAGAGGTCTCTTGGAGGAGAGAGTACACGAGACAGCCGCTATTAACAAAATAATACAATTAAGAAAAATTAAATACTAAAGAAGGGAGTATGTTTGCCCACATTCTATACTTTTATAGTTGAATAACTAATTCAAATCCTACTAGTGTTAGAGAATAGGAAACTACTTTGTGACTTAAAGAACTCCAGGAATTACACTTTATAATATAATAGGAATACTCTTTGAATATTATTTGGAGACCCAATTTAAAGTTCACTGAGGTAACTTCCCCCAGTTGTATGAAAAGCAGTCACTGAATTAGCATTCCACAAACATTTATAAACACAGCAGTTTGTGTCATGCACTATTTTAGGCAATGGAGCTTTAAAGAAAAAAGTAAAGTTTCAAATTTGAAGGAAATTTAGGTAGTATAATAAACTAACCATGGATATGGGCAATGGGAGAGATAGAAGAATTTCAGATAATCTCTCAGTTTCTGGCTTGATGCCTAGGTGAATGATTGAATCATTAATGGTGCCTGACAAAAACCACCAACTGCTTATCTAATAGCCACTCTACAAATTTTGTCTAATAAGACATAATGATACAAAACATAAGCAGATATCTTAGCAGGGAGCATCCATGAATATTCTCTAAAGTACACTGACTCAGCAGGGTGGCAAGCACTTTTTCTTTACCTTCCTTCTTTCTGCCTGTTTGGAGCACCAGCAGCCAGTTTGTGACCATGAGGTAACTTGAAGATAGACACTTTGTGATAAAAGATTGTAGAAGAAAAATATGGATTCCTGATAATTGGTGAGTCACCATGTTAGTCCTGGGTTGCCTAATTCTGAAGTTTTATTTGGATAGAAAAATAAATATTTATCTTATTTAAGCTACAATTATTTCAGGTTCTGTCACTAGCCATTGAAACTAATCCTGACTGATACTTCATTACAGAAAAACAAGTTACTTGGGGCTTTTTTGGTAGGTGGCAGGGTTAAGAGAAAGTTCAGCTTTGGATGTGTTATATGTGAGGTGCTGGTGGAACACCCAGAAACACTTGGAAACCCAAGCTAGAGATATAGACTTGGTATTGATCCAAGTGGGAGGCTAACGTCTACAGCTTATCATTTTCACTCAGTGATTCTTAATTTTCTTCAGATCATGCCTATGGTAAGAACTTTCTGTTTTTCATTTCTGAGCATTTAACTTGCACTTTACCTTGAATACAATAAAGGCAATCTTTATTTTGCATGGCAATGCAGAACCAAAAAAATGAGCATGCAAGATGAAATTATGCAAAGTGATTTAAATAATGGAAAAATTATGATTGCTTCATGAGTTTTAAAATTTTTGTGAAATTTTAAAACTCTGTCAGTTATACATGTACAGAGAACAGAAAAAATAGTAAAGCTATTATTTACTTAGAATATTGGAATTTAAGGCACTAGAAACATTGAGAATTAAAGTGTTTTATTTGTTAAAAATGTATCGAGTATTTTCAACACTGCTTGCCTTCTTCTTCCTGATAACTTACTGTATAGGGAGCGAAGATCTTTCGTATGCCCTAGTGAATTGTCATACTCCTTCCTAAGTTTGGATCAACTTCCAACATTTTATCCTTTGCACATTCATATTGTGAAATATCTCCAAAAGTTCCCTTAACATGGAGGTTGTTTGGCCTGTATTACTTCTGGGACATCTTCATCCTTTTTGTCACAACTGCTTTCCTTCTTTATGTTGATAAATGTGCCTTCACTAAGTTCCTCTGGCAGCATATGTAGAGTCCCTCAAATGGTGACAGTGTCAACATTCCCACTGTCAGCTATTTATTCTATAATTCCATTTATGTTTGATACAAAATATTCACTTCCAGCAATGTCACTTTGGGTTATTTGCTGTACTTTCATCTCTGTTGGCCAATTCTCTCTTCTGATTGTCCATTTTTGTAAAATGTCATGTGGATTTATCACTTGGAGACAAGATGGTAACACAACTACACACTTTTGCTCTATCTGTGAACTGAATAACAGATGCAGAGTGACCAGTCACTGACAGACTGAAGTAAGTGGCGTGATTGGTCACTGATCATGGTGTGCATCTGTTATTTACATAGTGATTTGTGGACTGAAGAGCTAGCAACAAAGTTTGTACTTTATGCAATTACTGGACTGAACTGAACCATGGTAACTGAAATGTGAACTGTGATGTTGGAGGACTAGGTTATTTAACTAAACCATGGTAACAGGAAATCGTGCATGTCAGAACTATGCAAAGTGAGGCCTGTCTTCCTACGATCAAGTTCAGCACTGGTGAGTAATATCTAGATATGTTCATGTAACATTCATTCTCTCCTTTTCATACCTGCTCCTTCTACTCATGTTTTAGCCATATCATTTTTATTAGTATTACTTCCAGAGAGGGATAAGGGGAATTTTCAATGCATCCTAAATCAGTTTTGCAACTGATAGTTTTGATATATTGGCTAAAATGGGGAGGGAGGGCTTAAATTATCCTTAATCATATATTTTCCAGCCTGTTCTTATATCCTATAACCATGGACTGCTGAATTAACATGGCTGTAATAATGTTTTGTCATAAAGAATTTTTTTATAACAAATTGTGTTATTAGACATTTTTACTAATCAGAATTATCTTTTTACTCATTCATTCAGTAAATATGTGCTACACACTGTACCATGTGCTTGGAATATTTGTATCAGTGAATAAAAGAGGCAATAATCCTCGCCTCTGTGGTGCTCACATTTTAATGGTAGTTGTGATGGGGTGGAACATGAGGCAATAATAAAGCCTGCTAGTGTTGTAGTGCTGTCAAGTTATGACAAGGTTATAAATGGAAAAAATAGAGATATTTAAGAGCATACTTTAAAAAAGTATAACTTTGACCAGATGATCAAAATTAATACCACTAACACAGTGATATTATGGACACCATGTATCTCTAGACACAATACCCTATGAAGGACAAAATATCATTATGTAATATTCTGGCCAGATATGTATAATTTGAATCTAATCATGAGGAAATATCAGATAAATCCCAAATAATGAACACTCTATACAAAAGGAAGTATTCTCCAAAAATGTCAGTGTCACAAATGCTGAAGTTTTTTGTTTCTTTTTTTTAAATCTCGATTTTAGTGCTCTTTATTGCCAAGAATTCTTAGTTTTACCAAAGGATAATTATTCACATTTCTGTATCTGTAGCAAATTTTGACTCATTTATTTACGAAATATCTTAAGCACTCATTTTGATACTGTTCTGGCTACTTTCTTAGCTTGGATCATCTAGGAAACAGAGTCTGAGCAAGTTTTAGGACTAGCACTTCATTGAGAGGTCTGTAATCTGAGGACATCAAGAGTGAGGATATAAGCAAAGGAGGCAGAAAAGGAGGGAAAATAAATTTAAGGATGCATTACTGAACTGGCCACAGTTTCATGAAGAGGGATACTGAAGATGTCTCTGGGAAAACCAAATGTAGAAAAGAGCCTGAAACAAAGCTTATTTTTAACACTTTATTTACTTTATACCACATTTGATCATTCAGTGCTTCACTGAGCATCTGCTGGTTTGATATCAGAATACTACTGAGAGTTTATCCCTAATTCACGATCTCATGGATATCTCTACATCCTGTGTTGAGTTTTTCTGTAGAGAAGTCCTTTCAAGTGCAAAGGATCTTCCACCTTCCTCTTTATTAAGGAGAGACAAGTGGGCAGTTGAGGTTCCATTTCTATATAGGAGAAGCTTAATGGTTGGAAGTAGGTCTTAGACCTTGCACTCTACATGGAATGACAGCTAGTTTCTTGACTTCTCCTGAGTTAAGCCTTTATGATATTTACTTTTAAAACTGTTATAAATCTTAAAAATAATACTAACTAGTGAATATAACAAAAAAGAAACAGATACAGAGAACAAGCTAGTGGTTACCAGTGGGGAAAGGAAGGGGGGAGGGTCAAGATAGGGCTGGGGATTAAGAGGTATAAACTACTATGTATAAAATAAATAAGCTGTAAGGATATATTGTATAGCACAGGGAACATAGCAAATATTTTATAATAACTATAAATGGAGTATAACCCTTAAAAATTGTGAGTCACTATGTTGTACACCTGAAACATATAATATTTAAACTATGCCAATAAAAATTTAATTAATTAATTATTTTGAAAAGAAAACTGCTATAGACTTATATTCAGATGAAAGTAAAAAAAAACTAATTCTAAAGCCAAGTAGAAAAATGTGAGGGTGTTAATATGTTTTGGGGATACCCTGAGCCCACTTCCCTTCACTGGCTAAAAAGGCCAGTTTTAAGCAAAATGGTAGCATAGTGAAAGAACTTCTTTTTGCTCTTCTTCCACTCTCCTCTTTCACCATGTCTCTTCCCCTACCCCCAAAATACACAAGTGTCTGGAAAACTCATGCTGCTCCTTGCCTGTCTGTGGCACTCTACCCCCCCCCCCCCCCCCCCCCCCCCCCCCCCCAGCTTGCCCTTTCCAGATAGTGCCTTTTACTCTTAACCTCCTGTAGGAGTTTGATAGGGCTGTCATCACAAAATACCATGGACTGGGTGGCTTAAACAACAGAAATTTATTTTCTCACAGTTCTGGAGACTAGAAATCTGAAACCAAGATGCCAGTAGGGTTCATGTCTGGTGAGAGCTCTCCCCTTGGGTTGCAGGGTGCTCATATGGCCTCTCTTTGGTGAGTGCATGAGGATGGTGGTGGAGGGTGAAGAGCAGTTCTCTGGTATCTCTTCTATATGGACACTAATCCTATCAGATCAGAACCCCACCCTTACGACCTCATTTAACCTTAATTACCTCCTTAGATGCCCCATCTCTAAATACAGACACACTAGGAGTTAGGGTTTCAGTATGCGAATTTTGGAGGGACACAAATAAACACCCCCATCCTAAATCTTCCCTCAAACCTTACCTTCCCCTAGCATAACCCTTAGAGACTTGTTTTTTGCTAGGTGTCTATTGTGATGAACTAATCTGGGCTCACAGCCTAGTTCTGCTCTTACAGAGGGATTCACACAGGAAAGTATATAGACTCTTATTCTTTGGAGAATATCAGTTTGAAAAAAGCATTTCATTAATTATCAAACCATCAAGCACTGCTGCCCATGTCCAGCCCTCCACCCTAGCATTTGCTATATGTGGCCTCAGGGACCCAGATACTTGGTGCCTAGGCATCTTTTTTTCCATTTCTGGCATATATTGTTGGATTTTTTGTTATTAATTGTATCAATGATGTTCAAAGAAGAAACTACACATAAGAATGGAAACAAAGACATGGAAATTGAACATTCTAGATTTAATTTCCAGTTCCACAAATAATCTATGAATAATCCCAGAAAGAAGGTAATAATAAGTCTTATACTATGGTGACTTGTGAAGATAACTAAGATTTATTTATTATTTCAAAAGAGTTTGTGCCAGTTATCAATCTATTCCCTCTCAGCTCTAAATTCATCCTTCAGTACCTGCTCTGCAACATTTCTCCCTTACAATGAGCACATGTTAAACTTTATCTATAAAGAGCACAGGAGGGACATTGCAGGAGGAAGAGAGCTTCTCTTCCTGGTTCCTGATTGTTGCATACTGCTTTTTCTAGTTCCTGCTGCACCATCTATTAGTGGTGCAAATGTGTGGGGAGAGACTTCAGGCTCTACTCCAACCGCCCACAGTCCCTCAGCAACCTTGCAGACCCCAGCTCAGGTCTAGTGACCACCTCAGCGTTGTCCTTCCAATGCACACACCATGCACTCTGAGCCTCATGCTCACAACAAGGCCTCAACTCCCTCTAAGCCCAGCAGCCTTGGCTCACATGCACTGGGAAGGGAGACCACTTAGGATGTTCTCCCAGTAGACTAGGCAAGATATAATGACATCTTTTAACTAGGGCTATTGAAGTAGAGATGTCCCCTGCATCGTCAGGCAGACTCTCAACCACTGCGCCACCAGGGAAGCCCTGGTACTGTATTTTTTAACTTCAGCTGTTGGTTTGTCAGCATATTGGAAAGCACAGGTAGAAATTGATGACATTTGAGACATTTTTATTTCCAGGCATTTATACCAGCTATTATTACCATTTGATTTCCAGGTCTTGCCCTGACAAATTCACACTGATTAAGTGAAAATCAGCCTGGGAACTGTAAGGATGGGTAGGGTCAGGTTCCTCATGGCAGTGAGTTCTTGGCTGGACTCAAGCTCTCCCATCACTCTTTGCCCCACCTTGCTTCTCCCAACACTGATCACACATTAATTGAGCTCCTTTCCTTGCTCTATTTTTCTTCCCCAAAGCTATCATTATGTCTCATTCTATTATGCTATTTATTTTCTTATCTTTTTATTACCTGTCCTACCTCACTCCCATGTAGTATAAAGCTCTATAAAGTCACAGACTTCACTTGTTTTATTCACCCCTACTGTATCTGCTACCCCTGTACCAAAGGCACCTACACGGTGCCCAATCTTGTTGAACAAATTAACTTGTCAGAAGTTAGCTTGGTTGAAACTGGAAAAATCACATAGTGCAAAAATTAGTTCATTTCCTCCTCAAAATTAAGAGGAGTATATTATGTAATGAATATAATTATTATAATAAATACACACAATATACTTGTGTGTCAGCACAAGTTACCACTAAGTTTTTTAAGAGATAGTATGCACTTCAGGGAGTTATCAATTCACAGATTACTCAGGCCTCTGTCATTGTCTCTGAGGCTGGACAGTTTGGAAGGGATATGTCTCTTCCATTTATATTTTCACCCTCGGTATGAGATCAGAAAAAGAGGACAAATATGGTAAAGGAACATCTGAAGGCCAGCTCTAGGGGCACCAAATTAGGAATGACCTTCACAGACATCACAGATCCATCATATTCCCATTCTCATTCATTCATTCTCTGTCTGTCTGTCTCTCTTTCTTTCTCTAAGTTCTGACTTCCCTTGGCCAACTAAACACTCACCCTATCCCTAATTTGCCTTCATTGCAGTATATCTTTCTCACTCCAGAATATGCTCTTAACCAATATGCCAATTTATAAAGTGTATTAAGCACATCAACCTATAGTTTGTTGCAGATGCTGCATTTTTCCCCCCTGGATTCTATTTGTCTTTTAATTTTGTTTAATTGGCTCCAGTACAGGAGTTGGAACTAAATAAAAATGTTAGCTCCAGTTTCTCCCTCCCTTAAAACATACATGAAGTAAGCATATACTTCAGATCAAGCACAATGCTGGGTACTGGAGATACAAAAATTAACAAAATACAATCTTTTTCTCAATGGGCTGACTCTTGCCTGGATGATAGCGGTGCTGATACTGATGCAGATAAAGTAACTTTTTGTTTTTTCCTGAACCTTCCTTCCTTGTCTCTGTCCTCAGGGGAAAGTAGAGGCTTGTTCACTTCTATCACTTCTCAAAGATGACCAACAGTATGTTTTCTAAATTTTATTATTACTTTATTATACAGTTTATATTAACTATATATTTGTGTACAGACATCTTCAAGGGTTAACTATGGAGCTTCTTTGTATAAAGACTCAAAGTCTGACAGTAATTGCATCGCAGTGGCCTGCTTTTAGTTTTGGGAACATTCCAAGCTTTTTCTTCTTCAAAGCCTTGTTAATGCTCTTAGTATGTATGAGGCTCTGCTGGAATGATCTTCCCTTGGCTCTCAGGCACAGTTAGCTCTTCCAACATGAGGCCACCATAACCACCTGACATAACAGCCAATGCCACCACTATCCCCTATCATAAGACTCATTTGTTTCTTTCATATTTAACACAATTTTTAGTCATTTCAGTAGCTTGTTTTCATGTGGATTGTTTCCCTCACTAGACTGTGAGTCAAATCCTTGTCTGTCTTGTCCACAGCCATATCCCCAATGTCTAGCAGAGTGCCTGGCATATAATAGTTGTTGAGTAAATATTTGTCAGATAACAGGAAAAGTAAGGAGGAAGAGAGCAAAGGGGGAGGAAAGGAGGGACAGAGAAAGAAACCTCCCCAACCTTCAATCATCTTGTACTTCTTCTGAACTCCTAAAGGGTCTACTGTCTAGTAATCTTCAAAACACTTTGCTCATTTACCTCCTAAAATAATGTATTTAAATGATATATGCCCTCACACATGTTTAAATTGACATCTAAAATTTGTAGTCATAAGTTGAAACAAATGCAAAGGATAAACATCCTACATATTGTAAATATTAGCATTTAAAATAAATCTATTACATGATATTCTTTGAAATGTATCCAATGGGACCTAAATACAATAGAGATTTCATATCTACCACCATCCATTTTAAAAAGGCACAAAGGGACTTCCCTGGTGGTGCAGTGGTTAAGAATCCGCCTGCCAACGTGGGAGACACAGGTTCAATCCCTGGTCCAGGAAGATCGCATATGCTACAGAGCAACTAAGCCCGTGCGTTACAACTACTGAGCCTGCACTCTAGAGCCCGTGAGCCACAACTACTGAGCCTGCGAGCCACAACTACTGAGGCCGCATGCCACAACTACTGAAGCCTGTGTGCCTAGAGCCCATGCTCCACAACAAGAGAAGCCACCACAGTGAGAAGCCCACACACCACAACAAAGAGTAGCCCCCACTCACCACAACTAGAGAAAGCCCATGCGCAGCAACGAAGACCCAACACAGCCAAAAATAAATAAATAAAATAAATTTATTAAAAATAAATAAAAAGGTACAAAGATTCAGCCATACCACTCCTAGACATCCTAGACTTCTCTCCTAGAGAGAAACTGGTATAGAGGTGCTCCACAGGATATGTACAAGAATATTCATAACAACTTTATCAATAATAATTAAAAGCTGAAGAGAAATCAACTAACTGTTCCTCAGCAGTAGAATGGGTAAATAAATTATGGTACGTACAAGCATACATACACAGAGATATTATACAGCAATGGTTCTCAAACATTTTGGTCTCAGGACCCCTTTATACTCTTAAAACTTAATCGAGGACACTAAATTGTTTTAGTCTATTTGGGTGTTTCTATCAATATTTGTCATATTAAAAATTAAGACCAAGAGATTTTTTAAATTTTGTATTAATTTATTTTTAAAATAAAAGTAACAACATGGATAAATCTTGAAAACATTATGCTAGTGAAACAATCCAGACACAAACGGAAAAATATTGTTCCATGTATAGGAGGTACCTAGAGTAGTCAGATTCATAGATACAGATTATCAAATGGCATTGCCATGGGCTCAGGGGAGAGGCAAATGGAGAGCTTTTGTTTAATGTTAAAGAGTTTCTGTTTGGGAAGATAAAAAAAGTTCTGGAAAAGAATGGTGGTGACAGTTGCACACAATGTGAAGGTACTTAAGGCCACTTAACTATACACCTAAAAATGGTTAAAATGGTAAATTTTATGTTATGTAGATTTTACCACAATTAAAAAGTAACAATAATAAATCCATTACATATTAATGTACATAATTTTACGACAACTATATTTTCTAAACAAAAATATTAATAAGAAGAAATGGCATTACTTTAGATTTTGCAAATCTCTTTAAGTCTGGCTTAATAGAGGACAGCTGGATTCTAATATCTGCTTCTGTTTTCAATCACTCATAATATGTTATTTGGTTGAAGTATATGAAGAAAATTTGGCCTCACAAACACATATAGTGGAAAAGAGAAGGATTATTCCAGTAGCCTTTTCAGAAAATTGCAAACAGTCTTCTTTAATACTACATCAAAACTTGGTAAGTGTGGGCTTCCCTGGTGGTGCAGTGTTTAAGAATCCGCCTGCCAATGCAGGGGACACAGGTTCGAGCCTGGTCCAGGAAGATCCCACATGCCACGTACCAACTAAGCCCATGTGCCACAACTACTGAGCCTGCGCTCTAGAGCCCACGAGCCACAACTACTGAGCCTGTGTGCCACAACTACTGAAGCCTGTGCGCCTAGAGCCCGTGCTCCAGAACAAGAGAAGCCACTGCAATGAGAAGCCCGCGCACCGCAACGAAGAGTAGCCCCTGCTCACTGCAACTAGAGAAAGCCCACACACAGCAACAAAGACCCAAAGCAGCCAAAAATAAAATTAATTAATTAATTAATTAAAAAAAAAACTTGATAAGTGGTAGTTTCTTAAAATATTGGTTCGCCAAAATATTCCAAATATTGACACACTTCATGGTATAGCAGAAAAGTCACATTTGTTAATATCACCACCAATCTCAACAGAAATGTCATGAAGTACTGGGAGGATGTTAAGTGAATATAAACATTCCAAATTTCTAATTTTTGTCTGGAAATGCAAATTTTAACAATGTCCACAAATACAGTCAGTTGTTTGCCTTGCAGGAGCAGGCTCACAAAATTTTTTTTGACAAAATACCCGCCAAATATCTAAGTCTGAGTAATCATACTTTGTTCTTGGTTCTTTTAGGTAAAAATGGTGTTCTATGGAAAAGCGACCATTTCAGTTCACAACTCAATTGCACGAGTGCTTTCTCCTGAGACAATCATCATACATACATACACAGAAGTAATTTATGTGTACTTCCCATTTAATCACAAAGAATATTAAGAAGACATGCACTAATCTCAGCAACACAGGAACAAAAGGGAACTTCGTCAACCTGATAAAAGACTAGTAAATTTACTAGTTATTCCTAGTATCATAATTAATGATAAAAGACTCCCTCCAAAGACTGAAAACAAGGCAAGGATATCTGCTTTCCTTGCTTCTACTCAATACTGTACTCAAGAATCTAGTTAGTCATGGGCTTCCCTTGTGGCGCAGTGGTTGGGAGTCCGCCTGCCGATGCAGGGGACGCGGGTTCGTGCCCTGGTCCGGGAGGATCCCGCATGCCACAGAGCGGCTGGGCCCGTGGGCCATGGCCGCTGGGCCTGCCTGCCCGGAGCCTGTGCTCCGCGGCAGGAGAGGCCGCAGCAGTGAGAGGCCCGCGTACCGCAAAAAAAAAAAAAAAAGAATCTAGTCAATGTAGTAGGAGAAGAAAAAGAAAAAAAAGCATATGAACTGGACAGGAAAAAAAAACTGTCTTTATTCACAGATGACATAATTATATACATTAAAAATTTTCAGAAAGATCTACGAAAAGCCTGCTAGAATTAATAAGTGGGTTTAGCAGGTTCACAGGATACCATGCTAATATATAAAAATATATGCAATTAACAACTGAAAGTTGAAATGTAAATAACAATATAATTTTCAAAAAATATAAAGTACTTAAAAATAAATCCAACAAAATTTGTGCAAGATTTCTATCCTGAAAACTGCAATATATCCACGAGAGAAACTTAAGAAGATGTAAATGAACAAAGAGATATACCATGTTCATGGATCTAAAGATTTAATATTGTTAAGGTGGCAATTTTCCCCAAACAAGTGTATGCATTCGATGCACTCTCAATCAAAATCCCAGCCTTTTTATAGAAAATGACAAACTACCTTTAAATTATATACAGAAAAGCCAAGCATCCATAATAACCAAATGAATTTTGATTTTTTTCTTCTTCAGTTCTTTAAAATAGGCATGACTGTTTAAAACAAGAGTTTAAAACAAAGAGGCTGTCAGCATGGATCTTAAGACATTAGAAAAATAATAAGAGAACACTATGAACAACATTATGCCAACAAATTCAACAACATAGATGAAAAAGACAAATTTCTTAAAATACACATTGTATCAAAATATATACAAGGAAAAGCAGAAAATCTAATAGGCTTATATCTAATAACCACATTGAATTTATTATGAAAAACCTTCCCCAAAAGAAAACTCCAGGGCCAGACAGTTTCAATGGTGAAAACACCAGTTATACAAATGTTTTTCAGAAAAGAGAGGAGAGAACACTATTCACCTCATCTTATGAGGCCAAGTGTTATGGGCTAAATTGCAGCCCCCAGAAAATTAATATGTTGAACTCCCAACCCTCATTACCTCATAATATAACCATATTTGGAAATAAGGTCCTTACAGAGGTGATTAAGTTAAAGTGATACTGTTAGGGTAGGGCTCTAATTTAATATGACTGTTGCCCCTAAAAGAAGAGGGAGTGGCACCAGGGGCATGTGCTTGCACAGAGAAAAGGCCATCTGAGGACACAGAATGAAGGCAGCCATCTGCAAGCCAAGGAGAGAGGCTAATGAGAAACCAAACCTGCCCACAACTTGATCTTGGACTTCTAGCCTCCAGAAGTGTGAGAAAAGAAATTTCTGTTGTTTAAGACACCCAGTCTGTGGTATTCTGTTATGGCAATCTTAGCAAACTAATACACCAACATAAGCATAATACCAAAACCTGACAAAGATGGTATAAAAAACTATAGATTAATATCTTTCATGGATACAGAGGCAAAATCCTTAACAAAACACGAGCAGACCAAGTCAATAGTATAAAAAAAGAATAAAGCTTCAAGACTAAGTAGGATTTATCCCAGTAACACAAGATTAGTTTAAGATTTTAAAATCAATTGTTAATTCACTATAGTAACAGACAAAAGGAGAAAACCTATATGATCATTTTAATAGATACGGAAAAAGCATTGAAAAAATCCAACATTTATTCCTGATAAAAACTTCCAGCAAACCAAACATAATATGGAACTTCCTCAAATGAATATATGGCATCTATAGCATGATTAATGGTGAAAGATAGAATTGTTTCCTCTACAATGAGAACAAGGCAAATATACCATTATAACTACTTCTGTTCAACGTTGTACTAGAGGTCCTAGTCATTGTAAGAAGGAAAGAAAAATAAATGACACTAAGATAAAAAAGACGTAAATTGTCTCTATTTGCAAATTATATGATTATTAATGTTAAAAATCACAGGGAGTCTAGAAAACAGTTACTAGAACCCATAATTAAATTTAGCAAGGTCATAGGATACAGGGTTCATATAGAAGAATCTGCTAAAAGTAAACATTAAAGATATATCCTTATATCCTAACAGCAAACTTGGAAAATGAAATTTTAAAAGCCATTCCATTTACAATAGCACCAAAAAATTATGAATAAGTCTAACAAAAGATCTTTATATTGGAAACTGCAAAACACAGTTAAAAGAAAGTAAAAAATATCTAAATAAAAGAGAGATATACAACCTTCATGGATCAGAGGATTCAATATTGTTAACATAACAATTCTCCCCAAACTGTGGTATTGGTGAAAGGATAGACATATAGATCAATGAAACTGAATACAAAGTAAGAAACAGAGTGTGCACACACACACATGTGTTTGGGGGGGGGGGGGCAGGAGGGAGTGTTTTGACAAAACTGCCAAGTTAATTTAATGGAGAAAGGGAGAAAGAGTAGTCTTTCCAATAAGTAGTACTGTAACAACTGGATATTAGGTATCCATATATTTTTTTAAAAAGCAGGGGGACTATCAATCCTAAAGTTACACCATATGCCAAAGTTAATTCAAAATGGATCATAGTCCTACTTGTAAAACCTAAAACCATAAAACTTATAGAAAAGAGTAGCATAGAAAATATTTATGTCCTTGGGTTAAGCAGAGATATTTCAGAAAGACATAAAGAGTATGAATCTAAGGAAAAAAATAGTCATGCCAAGGTGCCAGGAGTTTTAACCATCATTGCTTTTGTACCATCAACAAAAATGTAAACACACTGAAAAAGGCAAATAAATAAAACCCTAAATGATTATGAAAATAATTTTGACCCATGGAACCCCCAGAAAACTCTCAGGTACCCCCTCCAGGAGTTCTCAGACCCCACTTTGAGAATAGCTATTTTGCAATAATTAAAAAGAATGAACTCTGATGTATGCAACAATGGATGCATCATACAGACATAATGCTGAACAAAAG
Source organism: Aethalodelphis obliquidens (assembly GCF_003676395.1). Taxonomy (NCBI): domain Eukaryota; kingdom Metazoa; phylum Chordata; class Mammalia; order Artiodactyla; family Delphinidae; genus Aethalodelphis; species Aethalodelphis obliquidens. The sequence goes on from NW_020837970.1 coordinate 4,363,250, forward strand.
AAGCCTGGAACAAAGGAGAACATGCCATATAATTACAATTACACAACTTCCAAGAACAGGCTACAGTACTCTATAGTGTATGAAGTCAGAATAATGGTTAACTCTGGAGTCAAGGAAGAAGGAGATTAACTGAGAAAGGTCATGATGGGAGGGCATCACCTATATCTTGATTTAGGTGGTGGTCTGTGTATGTTACTGTATGGATGTTATACCTCAATAAAAATACAAAAAGAAGTAATATAAACAAGTCCTTCTTTAACAGTTTTATGTCTTTCTTTTTCCCCTTGAACTTATATTTCAATTCCACTTCCTTACAGAATATTATCCTAATGAAATAGATTTCTATATTTTAAAGTCTTTTATTAAACATCCTCTAACATTTCTATGCAATATTCCTAGGCATATTCTCAAGTAGGTCAATTTTAAGGAAGAATTCAAAGTGCAGCTAAGAATCCGGAAATTCTAGTTTGAAGATAATGGATGATAACATTCATTTGGCATTTCATACCTTAATTATTAAGTATATTTTTATCTGTGTATGCCTTGTTTCACTAGAAGGTTAGTTCCTTAAAGGCAGGGATGAATCTCGAGTCTTCCATAGCAAAGGACCTGGCATGCAGTAGTTGATGGCTCATTGATTTATTTTCTCATTCATTCAGGCAACAAAGATTTCTTTAGCATTTATGTGTAGGGTACTTGCTAGGCCCTAGACGTATAATAATGGGTAGATGCAGGGCTCAATAAATTCCTGTTGGTAACTGATTGATAATTATCAGCTACATTTTAGAAAGCGTGTAATTCTCTTTTCTTCTGAACTCAAGTGCAGGTGCACTACAGGTCTGATTAACCCTGTCATAAAAATGGGGACACCAAGACACAGAAATTAATTAACTGCCTCACTTAGGGTCATGCACTTTGTCATGGCTTGAGTAAGGATTAAAACCATTACAGGTTTTTTCCTGGACTGAGGTGCTATGGGAATTCATTCAGATTGACTGGAGTTCATATTTCATTTAAATGCTCTCATTTCACTTGTGCTATATCCACCTTCCCTAACTCATATTTCAGGACCTGCAGTCTGAATCAGTTTACTTCCACTTCAGACACTGTCAAGATAAATTAGACACTGAGGGTCCATGGCATCCTCTGAAGCAGAAGTGCTATTAGTAGAAAATATATAAGCAGGTTTATTTTCAATATAGTGTAGCACTTTTTTGGAGAATGTATTTTCTACTATAAATGAAGTAGGAATAACAAACCTGAATGAATTTTGAAAACATTTAAAATTTGATTTTTACTATACATCCTCAGGCAAGCATAGCCAAAGGAAGGTAAGCAACAGTAAATATTTTTATCTCTGACATTGCATCTCCAAACCATTCTGCTGAATAAGATCTGGCAGGTCCCTGACTGTGAGCAGAGATAGGGTAACAACTCTGATGATACATAAACTTGTATCAGATACAGCCTCCATTTTTGCTGTAATCATCCATCTATAGCCTAGCCTGTTCAGCTGACGAGGCACGTTATTAATAAAGCCTACTGTACCATAAGTGCCTTGCCCTATGTGGTATTTATATTGTTGGAAACTGTAATTGTCTGAAACAATGGCCTCTGTGAAAAGATGTGATATGTTTTGAGCTGTGTAAAGATCAAAATAATTTAGACTAATAATGGTAGCTGTTTGTGAAGGATTAAAACATGGGTTATGCTGCAGAGTTAATGACTCGGCCTTGCTTTCAACGTTTTACTTCCATTCTGGTCCCTGTGAGATAACCTGGAATGTCATGCCAAGTTTCCCCACCAGAATGTAAACTCATTGAAGGCAAGGAACTCTGACTTATTCACCAGCATCTTCCCAGCACATAACACAATACTTGGAAAAGAGTCAACACTGAATATTTGTTAAATGAAATAAATGAATGAATATGAGTATAGGGAAGAAATGGAACACGTTTCAGGTTCAAGCCATTATCAGAGTTCCTGCAGGTTGTGACTTGGAATAGTAGAGTGGGACCCAATCTCCAGGAGATCAGTACTAATGGGGAGGGAGAAGGTGAAATGGAAGCAGTCTGAAACCGAGTAGCTGAGGATACCACGTGGCACTCACAGATTGCTGAGCCAGACATAAAAGTTCTAGGTAAAGAACCCTGCTGGGAAAGAAGAAGCTTGCCCTAGTTCCTCACCTCTCCACCCTCACCTGATAGGATTTAGATGAGTTCTTGCATCTTTCAACCTGGATTCTCCTGAGACAACAAAAGGGGCTTCAGATCTCCTCTAATTCTCACTAATGGAGTGCTAGGTAGAACAGCCTGCAAGTGATGGCTTGTGGCTTAGGGACCACTGTGAGTGGCTAGGATAAGAGCAAAGTCTTAGATAGACAGATAGACGGAGGGCCAAGTCTTGAAATGGAGCCAGATTACCTCTCCATTGAACTAGTAAAGACAAAATATGAAGGAAGATTTAAAAATTTAGAAGTAATGAAGGAGAGCAGATACAAAAACATTTTGAAGTAGAGAAAAAGAAAAATGAAGGAAACTTTTGAGACCTAAGCCGCAACCACTTTTCCTAATTTCTTTCCTTGCAAAATCTGATATTGTTTGGATTACACCCTCCTGCATGCTCATGGAAGGTAATTTCCCTTCCCAGTATGCAGGGTAGATTATGTTTGGCCTCACAGCATGCGAGGTAGATTATGTTTGGCATCGTTCTTTCAACAAGTAATTAGTTTAGGATGTGTGTTTGACACAAGTCTGCCCAATGGGACTCAGTTCTACTAGAGGCCTCTAGGAAAGGTTAACCTTCCTTTATTATGAAAGAGACAGAGACAGAAAGAAAGAAGTGGGAGACAATATCCCTCTTTGTTGGATTCCCTTGACTGCATTTGATGCCAAGAAATGCTGAAGATATGATGCTGCCTTGAAGGGAGATAGCAGGAGAAATTACCATTGTCTGAGGATGCCAGAGTAGAAAGAAGAAATCTAGTTGGGGCCTCAGCGACATACTTGAGTTACTCAATTAACCAGTAAAGGAACCACCTTCCTCCAAACTTCTTATTTGATGGGATAATAAATTCCTTATTTTTCAAAAGCTACCTCCAGTCTGGTTTTCTGTTGCTTGCACTTACATTGATAGCTTGACTTTTCTAATAAAGGTGAGAGCATGGGTTATGAACGTGAAATGCGGGACTTGAAAAGTTTGAAACAGATATTTCAGCTTTTACCCACAGCCTCCATCTTCTTATCCCTTCCCCACTACTACTGGACTCAGACAAGGGCCAGGAGACACAGGACTGGATGTAAAGGGACCTCTCCCTTCTCAAGACTTAGTCTTTGTTTCCGGCTCAAGCTCAGTGTGTTTGACTCTTCCTGAGGACATGTTCTGTCTCAGGAAGCTCCTCATTCACTCCAGTAAACAAGCTTCTGGCGCCCTGCCCCATCAGTTCCTCAGACATACCCAGGTGTGTCTGAACCCCAAGCCACAGCTTAGGCTCAAGTGGGGAGCAACAAGCACAGCACCCTTCTGTACCAATATCTAGCAAGGCTTTGTGGCCCTTGAGCAGAAACAGAATTAAAATGGTCAAGACTTAATGATGGGAACTGGCACAGGTATGGGATAAGGTCTGAATGCAGGAGTTAGCATTGACCCTTGAACAATACAGGTTTGAACTGCAAGGCACCACTTAATACGAGGATTTTTTTCAATAAACATACAGAACTCTTATGAAGACCACACAGCACCAAGCTTAGAACTCCGCATCTACAGTTAGTGTCAATACATGTATATTAAGTTTAATTTAATGAGCAGGTTGTGGGTTGAAGGTCCAACGGTTTCCTTTTACAGACTCTTCTGTTCAGAGAGTGTCTTTCAACTACCACCACCTTCCCCCACAAAACAAAACCTTCAATGTTTTTACCTCAGTTATCTAAGTTTATTTTAATAATATACTTTGAAATTGGAAGTGGTAGAATAGTTTTATTTAACTTACCAGGAAGAAATCGAAGACACAAAGAGATGATGTGACTTGGCCACGGTCCCAGAGGGCATGCGTGGCAGAGCTAGGATGGTCTCTAAATCCCTGGGGGCTCTCAAGCCATTGTTCTTATGTCCCTGTATGTAATTGTTTTGACAGCAATTTCCCTGGTTCTCTCACTAGCCTGCTAATCACGCACGTCAATCACATGCAGGAACGCCATGGGCCTAGGGTCAGCCACAGTCTCAGGAGGACGTAATTCAAAAGATAAAACAAGGCACCGCAGAGCACTTTCTCCTTCCAGCATGTATGTCAGTTGTGGCCTCATGAGTCTGACAATGTGTGCAGGAGAGGATGTTGTTTTCTTTCCCCCCAGAGGGAGAAAGGCTATATCAAGTGTTCTGACCACAGCTGAAAACCAAGTGAGAAATCCAGCAGTTTAAAGTCCTCTGACTAGAGAACACTCAATGATTATGGGAAGAGTTCTCCACCCAATCTCTAAAGAATCAGGAGGGCTGTCCTCTTTCTTCCTCCTCAACGACAGTCTCCGTAGTTTCACTCCAGTCTTTTAAGCGACCCTGAGGGTGGTGAGGCTTAATGTGAACCTTGACACAGATGGTTCACACTAATTACTCTTCTCCTGCAGACCACTCGGCCGTCCTTCCTCATTTCACTTTCACTTTGGCGAGCAGCACCGAGGGGCCCAGAAGCCACGGTCCAGGCCCAGTCCTGGGAAAAGGCCCCGAGGAGCCGCGCGCGTGGAGCCGGGAGGGCGGGGCAGGAAGGGGAGCGTGCGCGGGGTTGAGGCTGTTCGTGTGAGGCGTGGATCCTGGAATGCGCGTGTACGCGGCCCGCGAGCACCGCCCGCGCAGCGCCGATTGGCCGGGGGCGCGCGGCGGGGGAAACCCTTGGCTAATCTCCTGCCACTCAGCCGGGTCGACTTCGAATCCGGACCTCAGCGACCGCGCGGAAGGACAAATAGTCCCGGCGGCGGTGCCGCGTGCCCCTCCAAGGCTGTGCTTACCCCGCCCGGGGCTGCGGCGGCCCAGAGGCCCGGGCGGCGGGGGAGGGGCGTCCTCCGCGGCTCCTCGACCCCCGCCCCCTCCTCGCGACCAGACGGGTGGATTGCGCTCCCTTGGGAAACGTAATTGGATTCCGGGCTCCCTCCAGTCGGGATCAGCGGAAATCGGAGGCTGAGCCTGCAGTGGGAGGGGCGGGTGGGGAGAAACCGCCGGGGAGGGAAACTTGGTGAAAACACCACTATGCCTTGAAGTGTCGGCGTGCTGGTTTCTGTGCAGGCCGCGCTAGAAGGTTGGGTGGTAACGAAGGATCAGTGAAGATTGCCCCCGGTTCCCTTTTCCGCCTGGCATGTGACTCCTGCCCTCTCCACGTTGTTATTCTGAAATTCACCTGGATGCCGATCCCCGGGAAGAAAAATATTTTGGAACCTTTGAGACTTTCAGACACCACCACTTCGTTTTTCACTCAGAGCTCTACTTGGAGCTGAGATGGTGAAAGAACCCTGTCCAGTCTGGGATTTGGAGATGTGTCTTCTTAACGGGGTAACTCAGGAGAAAATAACATTCTTACCAGAATCGTCCGGGAACGAAGAATATCTTAAGTCCTTGCTTTAGCAGTAGTAAACTTCCCTAATTCCCTTTCCCTTGCGGAGGTGGAGCAAAAGTGGGAGCTTTAAGCAGAGTTTTTGGCTGAAATCATAGGAATGTTCTAGGAATTTAAGAGACTAGCTCACCCCTCTTGTGATGTTCCCGCCCCCCGTCTCATTTACCGCATTTCACTCATTCATTCATCATCAAGCAAGCTTTCATTGGGGACTTTCTATGTTCCAGGCTCTGTTGTACTTACCAAGGATACATCAGTGAATAAAACAAGTACCTGCACTCATGGAATCTCATTGCAATTCCTCCAGTGGGGGAGACAGACTATACATTTACATAAACAAATAGATACACAATATAATGTCATGTAGAGGTAAGTGCTGTGGGGACAAAGCAGAGTAGAAGGACACACAAGGATGCAGGTGGAAGTAGTGCGTTTATATTTTAGCTAAGTTGATATAGAAGGGCCTCTCTGAGAAGTTATGTTTAAATAGTGGTCTGAATGAAATGAGGAAGAAAGCCAAGCAAAAGTTTGGGGGAGAACTTTCCAAGCAGAGACAAGAAGAAGTGCAAAGGTTTGGAGGCAGGAGAATGGTGAGTTTGAATTAGTAGGAAGCAAGGAGGCCAGTGTGAATGCTGTGCAAAGATCAGGAAGAACAGTTGTAGATGGTATTTCTGACTTCCTTCTGGCTCTGCTCCAATCACCTGTGAGAATAATCATTCTAAATCTTTACTTTTAGCACATCTCTTCATGCTTCAATAATTTCATGGCTATATTTTTCTAGTGCATTAAATTTACTCTTCTGACTGATTTTGTTCTGACCCCATCTAGTTCCCTCTTACCCTATAAACTACTCCTCAATCTACCCCTTCAATTTTAGTTGGATCTGCCCCTCAAGAATATTCATGTTCACTTATTCCTATGTATATTTATTTATGGATCTACCCTCACACAACTTAGTATTGATTCAGTAAGGGTTTGTGGTTGCAAGTGACATAAAATCCAACTCAAATTGGCTTAAGTAGGGAAGAGAATTTATTGGCTCACATAACTGAAAAGTTCAAGATTGAATAAAAAGTTCAAATTATGTTATCAAGATTGGAATTCTCCCTGATATGTTGGCTGTTTCCTCTGCTGTTGGCTTCATTCTCAGGCTCCACAAATCAGCAACCAGCAGCTCTAAGCCCACACTGTCCTCACTACCTGCAAAAATTGTGTCCATTCCTAAACCAATCACTGTTGCCCAGAGAAGATGCTCAGATTGGCCTGGTCTGAATCAGAAGCCCATCCCAGAAGTTGAGCCTTTTAATAACACATGAATGGCACAAAAAGATGATTCCACTTTAGAAAATGGGACTATGGTTATCAGAGGAAAGGTGGATATGTCCTGGGTAATGGAAACAGAGGACATACAACACATCCCTGTTCTTCTGTTGATGTCCCCAAATATTCCTCTTCTATATATGCCTTTAAAAGTGTTTATGGGGCTTCCCTGGTGGCGCAGTGGTTGAGAGTCCGCCTGCCGATGCAGGGGACACGGGTTCGTGCCCTGGTCTGGGAAGATCCACATGCCGCGGAGCGGCTGGGCCCGTGAGCCATGGCCGCTGAGTCTGCTCGTCCGTAGCCTGTGCTCTGCAACAGGAGAGGCCACAACAGTGAGAGGCCCGCGTACCACAAAAAAAAAAAAAAAAAAGTGTTTATGCCTACTCAATGCAACAGTATTTTTTCCCACCACAAATGTACTCACTTCCTCCCCAAAGAGAGATGATCCAAAGATCATCTAGTTACTGCTGATAACTTCAAGTCCAAGACAGCAGGATAAATCATGTTTCCCCAGCTTGTAGCAATATAGTTCTTCATGGTCTAGCAACCTAAGGCTACATGATAAAATTAGCTACAAAGTACTTAATTTATAATAGAAAAAGAAAAAACTTACATTTGGAAAAATGACTATGGCAAACACACAGTGGTCTCCAATTCGTTGGATATATCGTATCTTGCTGGACAGGAATAGCAAAGGCTTCCTACCATGAGAGAAGAAAAAGTTCTTTGATCAACCCATCTGGCTGCCATATGTTGTGCTCTTGGAGAATCTCTCATCCATTGTTCTTCCATGCCATATCTGTAATGGACAATGGGGAGGATAATCCTGCTAGGGACCATACCTCTTTAGCATTCTGCTTCTTAATACAGTGGGTGTTGAAAAATCACTTGCTATGGCAGAGATAACTAGCTTTCACCAGCAAACAGCTGGGATCCTCTTCTGTTATGTAGAGTTGTTGCTAGGAAGTAGCTATATAGTCAGGGACTATATTTCCCAGCATCCCTGTTAATCTTGGTAAAGTCATATGACTATCTCATTGAACTATGATTGGAAGTGGTGTGAATCACTTAACAATGTGGTTAAGAACCAGGTAAGCCTTCTCTGGTCTCTTTTTCCTCCTATGGCTGCACTGAAAGGACTCTAAGACCCTGGAGGATACATAAGAGAGCCATGAGATGGAAAGAGTCTGAGTAACTAAATGACCTTGTAGAAGACCACCTGCTGATCAGGAATACTGATATTGGACTCTACAAAAGTGAAAAATAAACATTCGTTGTATTAAGCTACTCAGGCTTCTCCATTACCTGTTACAGGGGTAATTAGCCTCGGTTTTGTTCTCTAGATTTAAGGTTTCTCTCACAATATAATTTCCTTTACTTCTCAGTAAGCTTGCAGTCTATTTGTATGTCTCCAGTTCCATGGTGGAAAAAACTCCAAAGCCAGAGGTCACGTAAAACTGCAGTCTTTGCATCTAGATTCTAATATGGCTATTTTTGTGTTTTGGTAATAGGCCTTGGTAATCTCCTCCCTTAATGGCCTCCATTTTGGTTTCTCCCTGAGAACAATTTGAAACAACAGCCACTGGTTTTGCAAGGGGGCTGGAGGGGGTGGGTGTGTGGGTGTAATGGCATAGTAGTGCTGGAGGAGCAAAGTGAGATAATTATCCTTCTAAGCAGGCAGGAATTGCTTGAGAGAGGACTGGGTGTGTGCAGACTTCTTCTAAGTGCCAGTCTTTTCCATGTCTTGCCTCCATTGGTATCAACATTCTTTGGGGGCTTTTCCACCCTTAATGGCTCCGGATTATTGAAGTTTCTGTCATATTCGATTGCGGTCTATAAGCAAAAATGGTCATTTGTAACAAAGCAGTATTTTTTTTCTCTCTGCCTTAGATAAATAAGGCTCAATCCTAAACCTGAGTCTTTCTCACAGGACTTAACTAAAAGCCAACATGTAATACTTGATGTACTCTAGTATCTGTACTCTAGTATTTGGCCCTTTCACATTTCATACTTGATAGGCACATTTCTGAATCCTAGTATACAACAGGTGCCAGTTTAACCTACTACTTTGCTATTGAATTCCCAGCCCAGTATAGATGGAGCCTCCTCTGAATCAACTGATTCAACAGTTTAAGGTCTTTCTGTTACTAGTCCCCACTCCCAGTACCAATTTATGAATTGTTAGACCTATTTTAGTTGCAGGTGACAAAATAAAAAACACAACTTAAACTGACTTATGCAAAAAAAGAATATTTTGGCTATTGGCTCATATAACTAAAGAAGGAGTGATATATTTAGCTTAAGGCATAGCTTGATCCAAGGGCTTAAGCAATGTCATTAGAATTCTATTCTGCTTCATCTCCTGGCTCTGTGTTCTGTGTTGGCTTCTTTCTCAGGCTCCATATGGTGGCTCCTGGCAGCTCCAGTTCACATAATCCTCACTGTTAGCAATCTCAGTGGAAGAGTGCAGGCCTCTTTCCCAGAAGTGTCAGCAATAATCTCCTTATATTTTATTGGCTTTGATTAGGACATGTGGCCAGAGGAATGATTACTCATGTTGTTGAGAGTGGAGTCCACTCCACCTAGAAGACATTGACTGAGAGCGATAGAAGAGGAAAATCAGGGTACGGTTATCAGAAGAATGAGTTGATGCCGAGTGGCAAAAAACCAAATGTCTCTCAGATACCAATGTGTAGTGTTTCCTAATTGCTTCACATGTGTTGGTTTTATCTCCTTCACTGGACTGTGTCTCTGGAGCAGGATCATGTATTATATGTCTTAACAGTGCCAGCCCAGCCAGGCAGTCCTTAGATACTGGCTGATTGATTGCCTCTTCTTATAACACTAAAGATGGCACACTCAAAAGGGTAAAAAGAGCTTAATAAAGGGATAATTTACAGAGGTAAATATATAGTGGGAAGGGTTAAGGGAACCAACTAACAATGGTAAAGCACTTAAGGACTAGTAACAATGAGAAGCCTTAAGCCTGAAGGAGCAGGGGAAGGGAGATTTTAATGGAACCCAATAAGAGCTGTAGTTTGGAAGGGGATTTCTGACAAAAGCTGTGACTATAAACAGAGAAACATAGCCACTGCCAAATGTGGCCCACCAAAGGGCTGGGAAATAAACACTTGTCCTCTTTTTCTCCCACTCTTTAAACTTCTTTTGGTACCTCCTATAGGCCAAACCCAGCCAGAAGCTAGAGGACTTGGATAGTATGGTCTTTAGAGGTCAGCCTCCAGTGTAGAGCAAGGCAAATAGGATGAAAAATGGGAAAATGGATCTGGAGGAGCAAATGGAAAATAACCAGGACATCCCTGTTATATTCTTTAGAGCAACCCTGAATAAAACCAATTCTATGTGTTAACCATACAGCCTGGGTTTACCAGGAAAATATAATTTTACTCTTTCCAATAAACTTGTTAAATATATAATTAATGTGGTTTCATTTTTATAGCACTTTAAGACTTTAACATTCATGAATTCATAAATCATAAAACGTCTTTGGTTAGCCTATGTACTTAAAAAGTTATCATCATTGTATTGATATGGAACTCCTCAAGAATATTGTACCTGGCAATCCGTCAGAAAGCCCTGGCACAGCACTTGTCAAATAGTGACAAATTTGATCAATGTTTGATGATTTGAAGAATGATTAAATGAATAAAGCATTTCAAGCTAGACTTTAAGTGGGAAACTAGATGAGTTTTCTTTGTTAGAGGTTGGCGCTAACTATACATCTACCAATCCTTCTCTTAAAGTCTGACATTGGCATCTTAGCTCTTGATCAAGGTGTTATCTCATAGGAAATAGAAATGCGATAAATTTTCTCTGTCAATCTTTAGAAGTAAGAAGTTCTATAATTAGCTGTCATGCTAATAAACTCACTTTAAAGTCCATTTCAGTTAAGGGACTATTATTTTTTTTAATCTAAAACTGGGTTTCTTCATGGAATTGTCATTCAAATGTAAGAAAAATAAATATACTTGCTTCAGTATATAAGCTGGCATTATAAAGTGTCAGTCCAAACTATTTCTTTAAAAGATTTTAGTGAAGCCAAAAAAACAAACTTTTGTTCTTTGGCAATCCTGTGTATATAGAGCTGAAAACAGTTTACAAAATGCTTTCACGTTTGAATGAATTGAAATAGCTCAATTCATTTACTCATATAATAGTACTGAGTACTTACTATATGCCACACGTAATCCCTGCCCTCACTGAACTGGCAGTCTTGAGCAGTGTTTCTCAGACTTAAATGAAAATATGAATCCTCTGAGGATCTTATGAAAATGTAGGCTCTAAATCTGAGATGGGGCCCAATACTGCATTTCTAACCAGCTTCCAGGTGATGCTAATGCTGCTGGTCTAGGGACCACACTTAGAGTAACAAAAGTCTGATGGTCTCATTTAATCCTTTCAACAACAACAAGTGTTTATCTTATTATCTTTTGTTTGTTTGTTTGTTTTGGGTTTTATTTGCAGTACGCAGGCCTCTCACTGTTGTGGCCTCTCCTGTTGGCGGAGCACAGGCTCCGGACGCAGCGCAGGCTCAGCGGCCATGGCTCACGGGACCAGCCACTCCATGGCATGTGGGATCTTCACGGACCGGGGCACGAACCCGTGTCCCCTGCCTCGGCAGGCAGACTCTCAACCACTGCGCCACCTGGGAAGCCCCTATCTTATTATCTTGAGTAGTTACTATGTATAAAGCACTGTGCTATACATTGTAAACGAACAGTTCAGTTAGATATAGACCTCCTGGAGGCTCACTATATAGCTGAAAAAAAACTAGTGTAACGAATAATTATGGATGTGTGATTCTATTTATATGAAATATCCACTTATCTATTATAAATATCTATTTATCCAAATATCCATATGATATAATATGAACAAATGTAATAATAAACATGTAGTCTAAATGGAGCTCACAGACTCTAAGTGATTAGCCCTAAGTCACATAACTAGTTAATGAGAAGGTTAGCATATAAACCTAGTCCTATCAAGCTAAGACTGGTCATTGTCAGAAACCTCCTTGCCAGAGGAGACATAGACATGTATGCCAGGAAATAGACATCCTTCCACCAAGTAGAGATCGCACCTGTCTCAGAATTGTCCTCACCCTGTAAGGCAGAGATCATCCTGAGTGGTGACCCTGGTGGCAACCATACACATACTGCCAGTTGATGGGCTGTGCCAGCTAGTGTCTGGCGGATTATTTGGTTTCATCAGTGTTCTTAGTTTCAAGCAACAAAAATCAATTCTGACTGATTCAGTAGCAAAGTGCGCAGCTCGCAGAATCATTATGAGGGTTGAAAACCAAGCTCAGAACTGCCCCAAATCATACTGCAGAAACAGCCCAGGAGAAGACTGCTATTACTGATGCTGCTCAGCATGCTGGACTCTGCCGCCTTCCTCCACCACCAAAACTGCCCTGGGAACTTAACTTGGCAACTGCAATGCTGCAAGAGAAAGACCTGACTGCTGTCCTTGCTTCTTCGTGTTACTAGTTCTCTACCCAAGGCCATGCAGGTGCTTCTGATTGGCTGAGGGTGGGCCGTGAACCTGAATCCAGGGTGGAAGAGAGGACAGTAAAGTATTTGACAACTTCTTTCACTTTCTAGATAGTAAGAAATGGGATTAACTTTCTTTCAAGCCTCACATATCAGTAAGTTCTCCAAGCTCAGAGAGTTCAGATGCTGGGCTACCAAAAAACAAACAAACAAGACAAACAAACAAACAAACAAATATGTTCATTACAGCCTTGCACAAATAGTGGCTAATGGAGTAACAGCATCAACATTGAGCAGGAGCTTGTTAAAAATACAGAATCTCAGGTCCTATTCCAGATGTGCAGAATCGTGATCTGCTTTCTAACAAGCAGCTGAGGTAACTTGTATTAGAAGTGTTGCTTTACATTATACAACATATATTCTTTTTAATTTTCAAGGATCAGTGACCAGTAGTCTTTATTAATCCATAGAGTTGCCAGATTTAGTGCAGGATGCCCAATGAAATTTGAATTTTAGACCAAGAACAAATCCATTTTTAGAATAAATATGTTCCATGAAATATTTGGGACATACTTATACTAAAAATTATCACTTGTGTATATGAAATTCAGATTTAATTGGGTATAGTATTTTATCTGGCAATCACGCTCATCCAAAAATTCTCTCTCTCCACAATGAGTGGAAATGGACAGAAACAGTAATTGTCTACAGGAAAGCATTCATACTGGTTTTCGATTTCTGGCATGGTAGACTGTAAGTACTGAAATCAGAACATGGAAACTCTACACAATTTCAAGTCTGCTCTGAGTTCTGCCTAAGTATTTAATGCTTGAGGTCCCCTAATAATATGAAGGGTGAATGTTCTGTTAACCCTAAATGAAAACTCTTTTGTTGGATAAGAGTTAATTTTTAAATATACCTATGAACTAACTTATTTAATGAGTTTTGACCAATATCACCTTTATCCCAAAGAATCTGACCACATGAACTGTGTAAATAAAGAATATAAATGATGACAATCACTGTTGGCTTCCCTCTGGACACTGCTACTCTAATTTAATTTTCTTCCTAAAGAAAAGGGTTGCAGCCTATGCCCAGGAGTTTTAGAAAAATAGCTTTCAAATATTCTGTTTGGAAAAAAATTCACAATTTGTATGGAAACACTAAAGACCCTGAATAGCAAAAGCAATCGTGAGAAAGAAAACCGGAGCTGGAGAAATCAGGTTCCCTGACATCAGACTATACCACAAAGCTACAGTAATCAAGAGAGTATGGTACTGGCACAAAAACAGAAATATAGATCAATGGAACAGGATAGAAATCCCAGAGATAAACCCATGCACATATGGTCACCTTATCTTTGATAAAGGAGGCACGTATATACAATGGAGAAAAGACAGCCTCTTCAATAAGTGGTGCTGGGAAAACTGGACAGCTACATGTAAAAGAGTGAAATTAGAACACTCCCTAACACCATACACAAAAATAAACTCAAAATGGATTAAAGACCTAAATGTATGACCAGACACTATAAAACTCTTAGAGGAAAACATAGGCAGAACACTCCATGACATAAATCACAGCAAGATCCTTTTTGACCCACTTCCTAGAGAAATGGAAATAAAAACAAAAATAAACAAATGGGACCTAATGAAACTTCACAGCTTTTGCACAGCAAAGGAAACCATAAACAAGACGAAAAGACAACCTTCAGACCGGGAGAAAATATTTGTAAACGAAGCAACTGACAAAGGATTAATCTCCAAAATAGACAAGCAGCTCATGCTGCTCAATATCAAAAAAACAAAAACCCAAATTCAAAAATGGGCAGAAGACCTAAATAGACGTTTCTCAAAGAAGATATACAGATTGCCAACAAACACATGAAAGGATGCTCAACATCACTAATCATTAGAGAAATGCAAATCAAAACTACAGTGAGGTATCACCTCACACCAGTCAGAATGCCCATCATCAAAAAATCTACAAACAGGGCTTCCCTGGTGGCGCAGTTGTTGAGAATCCGCCTGCCGATGCAGGGGACACAGGTTCGTGCCCCGGTCCGGGAAGATCCCACATGCCGTGGAGCAGCTGGGTCCGTGAGCCATGGCCGTTGAGCCTGCGCATCCGGAGCCTGTGCTCCGCAACAAGAGAGGCCACAACAGTGAGAGGCCCCCGTACCGCAAAAAAAAAAAAAAAATCTACAAACAATAAATGCTGGAGAGGGTGTGGAGAAAAGGAAACCCTCTTGCACTGTTGGTGGGAACGTAAATTGATACAGCCACTATGGAGAACAGTATGGAGGTTCCTTAAAAAACTAAAAATAGAACTACCATACGACCCAGCAATCCCACTCCTGGGCATATACCCTGAGAAAACCATAAGTCAAAAAGAGGCATGGGGGCTTCCCTGGTGGCGCAGTGGTTGAGAGTCCACCTGCCGATGCAGGGGACACGGGTTCATTCCACAGTCTGGGAAGATCCCATGTGCCGCGGAGCGGCTAGGCCCGTGAGCCACGGCTGCTGAGACTGCGCGTCCGGAGCCTGTGCTCCGCAGTGGGAGAGGCCACAACAGTGAGAGGCCCACATACAGCAAAAAAAAAA
>NW_020837970.1:4378381-4494259 GCF_003676395.1 Aethalodelphis obliquidens
CCGTATGCTAACACATATATATGGAATCTAAAAAAAAAAAAAAGGTCATGAAGAACCTAGGGGCAGGATGGGAATAAAGACGCAGGCCTACTAGAGAATGGACTTGACACAGGGAGGGGGAAGGGTAAGCTGTGACAAAGTGAGAGAGTGGCATGGACATATATACACTACCAAATGTAAATAGATAGCTAGTGGGAAGCAGCCACATAGCACAGGGAGATCAGCTCAGTGCTCTGTGTCCACCTAGAGGGGTGGGATAGGGAGTGTGGGAGGGAGACACAAGAGGGATGGGATATGGGGATATATGTATATGTATAGCTGATTTATTTTGTTACACAGCAGAAACAAACACACCATTGTAAAGTCATTATACTCCAATAAAGATGTTAAAAGAAAAAAAGCATTCTGTTTGGGAAAAAGGCAGATTGTATGATATCTAAATTGGAATCAGAAGTATCACATTCAAAAATGAAAGAAAACTTTTAGTACTCCAAAATGTATACCAATTGCATTTATTTGGAAGATAGTTTAACTCACTTTAACATTTTAGCCAGTCGAAATATTTCCAGTCAGCCAAGTAGGGAATTTTGGGTGGTTGAGAGATTGCATCTATGTCACCTCTCATATTGTACCTCAGGGTAACCTAATAGTTGATGAGAAGAAATTTCTCTTTACAGAGTATTCCAGCTAATAATCGATGTGGAAATGACAGAATATCATCATATTGTAAACTGTTATGAAATGATGCAACTAGGAAATGATCATCAATAATGGCTAACTTCACAAAAAGAGAGACAAGCAGACACTACTTGCCTCCTGTATATAACATCACTATGGAATATTCTTGCCAAAAATCAAACTAGAATTTTATCAATCCTATATATATAAATAATAATTTGCAGAATTTACAGGTGGTACAGGAACATATTAAATGACACCAGGAGAGTTACAATCAGAAAACCCGGGCTATGGAAAATCCTACAGGACAAGAAACACAGTTTTGCTTTAACAAATCACTTGAAAGAGGGAAAAGCCATGGATTAACAGACTTACATATCAGACAATTCACTGTGTGGATCTTTTTTGGATCCCAGTTTAAACAAATCACCTGTAATAAAAAAAATTTATGAAACAATTTGGGGAAATTTGATTTGAAATCACTCTCTTGAAGAGATATCTGCATTCCCATGTTCATTGCAGCGTTATTCACAGTATCCATCTACATTCAGTTCCATTCTGAATATTTGATATTAAAGCATTTTTATAAACATTGTAGATGTGATAAAGATATTGTCATTATAATTTTTAGAAGCATCCTATCTTTTAGATTTAAGTGCTGAACTGTTTGTGGATGAAATGATTTGATGTTTGCTTCAAATTAATATGGAGGTGAGGATGCTTGAATAATTGTTGAAGCTGGGTGGTAGGTTCAAGGGCATTCATTATACAATTCTTTCTACTTTTGTATGTTTGAAATTTTTCATAAGATAATTAGGTTTTAAAATTGTGTTTAGAGTATAATCTCAATTTTAAATTTGTAATTTAAATGCAGAGAATTAGTTCCCACTTGAGCACACGTCCTCCCCTAACCCCCACTTTCTTACCAATTACTCAATCACCTTAATGTTTTAAATAGTTCTCTAAGTTCTATGTGTACCTATCTCTAAATCAGTTCAATTCTATAGATGGAGAAAAAAAAAAGGCAACACACAGATGACGTTATTGATGGGCCAGTTGCATTCTTATGCTCTGTCCTTCTGGGACCAATACTTTTTGAAATAGTCAGGAATAGAAGACAGATCTGTGGTGAAGAGACCCCTGCTTCTCTGAGAGAAGTTAACAGATCCTTTGGGGATAAGCCTATGATTTTGATCTCATTAGTATTCTGAGCTCCATTCAAGTGTGACTGACAGTCACACAAGTCAATACAGGAGCATTTTGGGAGAGCCAAGATAGAGAGTTTTTTTCTTATAGATTAGTGCTCCTGTTCTTACAGAGTTCACCAGAAAAACAAATCAGAGCACTTCTGATTCAACAAATGAGTGTAATGAAGCTATATTTCTAAGAAAACTGCATTATTGGGCTAGAAGAGAGATAAAATTCTAAATCGCTTGTACAAATAAAAAATGTTATTGAAGGAAATGCAAATATATTCTAGATGATTATTAACTCTTTCATTTTCACTTTCTTTAATCTTAGGTCGACTCATAGCTACAGACTGAATGCAAGCTTAGAGATTTAGAAAGCAACGAATATTTATATCTTTGATGGTTTTAATCCATCAAGCATAAAAAATAGAGTAAAATCAAGACGGAACACCATCAGACCGTTAGAAATGGAGTAGAAGAGGGTAGCCAAAGACCTGGAAAAGGATATCAGTCCCATCTAGTATTTTCCTCAGGTTTCATTCCCAATTCCAGAAGAAGTAATAGATGCTTAAAATATTCAGTGGCATCCTTTTATCATGCTACTGAATATAGTTTGAAAGCTTAAGGTGATATGTTTAAAGATTAGAAACAATAAAGAAAAATCCTGCGGGCTTATAATGCAAATGAAACAGGGAAAATTGTAGTAAGATATTTTGGATTTAGAGAAGAGTGTGCCAATCACCAAAACTTAATGTGTAATTGCATAAAAATGCTGTTGCAGTGAAATTAGAAATTCAACAGATGGTCTCAAAATAAAATATTTCTGCAGTATATGAGAACAATTGTTCCCTAACTCCTCTCAAATGAAAGTGTGGATAATTGAGTGCAATCTAAATCATCCAATCCAAGTCAATTCATTTTATCAAATCACCCAGGGGAATGAACTCAAGAAAAGGCAACTTTCACGGAAAACACCATTTCTCATTTAATTGATTAGACAATTACTGAGGGATTATTGGGGTTAGAGAGAAGATACAGTTATTGATAGGAAAGAGAAAATACATCCTTTACCCCTGAAGAGCTCCAGTTGAGAGAAACTGAGAATACACACCTAAGAACTTGAGAATATTGACCATGTATTCTCCTGATTTTTCATAAATGTTAAAATAAGCAATAAATTCACTATAATAGACTAAATTTGTCAAAGATACCAATGACTTGTAAGAAAAGATTTATAAGATCTGACATGTGGTGAGAGCTGAACTTGGTGTCACCTAGCTTCTTTTTCTGGACTTTTCACCAGGAATAACTTTTGCTTTTAGAAAGCATCTTAAGATGGTTAATTTATAGGCATTTTATTCCTTTCAGCATTGCTCTACCTTGTTCAGTACATTTCTCTAATGGTCTTTATCTATTCAAGGTAACTATACTTTAGCAGCCCACTTCGTGTTCAGCTTTATTATTCTGAGGCATTATGGGCCCCACAGGGACACCATTCTAAGGCACTGTTTCTCAAACTTTAGTGTGCATCAGAATCACAGGAAGGACTTGTTAAAAAATAGGTTGCTAGCCCCACCCTCAGAGTTTCTGAGATGGAGCTACACTCACAGAGTAGGTCTAGGATCCAGCCCAAGAATTTGCATTTCTAATTGGTTGCCAAGTGATATTTATACTACTGGTCCAGGGACCACACTTTGAGAACCACTTTCCTAAGTGATATCTATCTGCTTCTTCTCAGAAGTAAGAGAGGTGAAGTCACAAGAGGAGTTGAGGAAGCCAAAAAAGAGTTTTTTTACTCCCATGAAAATCTCAGGCCTGGCTCTGTCTGTTTCTCCTCTTTCTGGAGGGTTCTGGTATTGAGTGTCTTTTTAAGGTAGACACATGTGCTCATAATGGTATGATGGAAGTCAGGTTATATATTCAGGGAGATGTGCAGGTCACACTCACAGATTAAGGATTATTTCCCAAATAGATAACAAGATAAAAAGTAGGAACTGAGATGGATCTAGAGATTGTCTTACTGAGTGAAGTAAGTCAGACAGAGAAGGACAAATATATGATATCACTTATATGTGGAATCTTAAAACAATGGTACAAATGAAGCTATTTACAAAACAGAAATAGAGTCATAGATGTAGAAAACAAACTTATGGTTACTAAGGGGGAAAAGGGGGGGGATAAATTGGGAGACTGGGATTGACATATACACACTACTGTATATAAAATAGATAACTAATAAGAACCTACTGTATAGCACAGGGAACTCTACTCAATTCTCTGTAATGACCTATATGGGAATAGAATCTTAAAAAGAGTGGATATATGTATATATATAACTGATTCACTTTGCTGTACAGCAGAAACTAATACAACATGGTAAATCAACTATACTTCAATAAAAATTAATTAAAAAAAAACAGGAACAGAGAATCCATACCATATTAAAGCACATGTAATTAGTGCCTTCTCACTCCAACAAAGGAAAACTTCTACACACTAAAAACCCAAGTACTAGAGGGCTGGTAAATGATCAGAACAGGGGCGGATGGTGTTATCAACTCCAGACACCAGGTTGCCTTTCCAGGTGATAAAGAATGCGCTTATCGCTGAGAGTAACAAGATTCTCATAAAATGTCAACCTTTAAACTCCTGATTATCCTCATTTTCTTTCATCTCCCACTTTTTTTTGTTGATAATTGAACACAAGTTCTTTAATACAGTGAATTGGGACTTCCCTCATGGTGCAGTGGTTAGGAATCCGCCTGCCAATTCAGGGGACACCGGTTCCAGCCCTGGTCCAGGAAGAGCCCACGTGCTGTGGAGCAACTAAGCTCATGCGCCACAACTACTAAGCCTGCGCTCTAGAGCCCGCGAGCTGCAACTACTGAGCCTGCGTGCCACAACTACTGAAGCCTGCGAGCCTACAGCCCCTGCTCCACAACAAGAGAAGCCACCACAATGAGAAGCCCACGCACCGCAACGAAGAGTAGCCCCCACTCGCTGCAACTAGAGAAAGCCTGTGTGCAGCAATGAACATCCAACACAGCCAAAAATAAATAAATTTTTTAAAAAAGAGCTCTGCATATCAATAAAGAAAAGACTAACAATCAAATGACAAAATGGCAGCTCCAACCGTAGCTTGTTTCCTTGAGCAGGTGCCTAGGTCACAAGTCTGTGTCCTGGCTGCAAAGGGTCTTCAGAATTTTGGGCTCTAACTTACATGTTAGGAAGGCAGGAGTTATATCACGGGAACGTTCTTTAATACAGAAAGTCTGTTTAAAAGATGGTGGACGTTCATGACTATGACAAATATCCACTACCATTCTTTTGCACGTTCTATTATAATGGTGGTCACCACCTGGTCAAGGAAATTATGGATGCAAATTTAATTTCCATTTTCAAAAGCCCAGCTACTTACTTACTTAAACATTCAGTTGCTATTTTCAAGACTAAAGTGTCTTCTGTCATTCATTTACTCTTTCAGTTTTTCATAAGCCCCCAAAATATTTACTATGCACATACTGTCTACTTGGCACTGTCTTCTAGGTGCTTGGAATACACTAATGAACCATACAGAAAAAAATTTCTGCCCCATGGAGCTTCCATTCTAGTGAGATGTCTTCGGTCGTTGTTGGTACTCCACATCAGTTTTCAAACTTTTATTCCAAACAAGGACAGGTTAAACAGATGGAGCAAAATAAGTAGTCCAGTGTTTGTTAGCTTTTCTAAGACAGTTCTATTAGTTGGCTTAGTTCCTAGGCACCTGCCTCTTCAAATACATAGCAAATATATTTTAAAATCTGGTAAAAATATTTTAAAATTTGATATATTAAAAAATACTGGGAATTCCCTGGCGGTCCAGTAGTTAGGACTCTGAGCTTCCATTGTAGGGAGCCTGGGTCTGATCCCTGGTCAGGGAACTAGAAACCTGCAAGCCGTGTGGCGCAGCCAAAACAAACAAATAAAAAACCAAAAAGGTGTTTGTTGTTTGGATGCTTACCTCATTGCAAGTGAATAACTGAGATCAGACTACCAGAAATATGTATATTAAATTTGACTATTCAAAAGAGAATATAATAATTAGAGGATTCTTTCCTTGCCAAAAGTTAATAATATTTTAAAAATTCTTTAGAGATGCTGAGAAAAGAGAGCAAAACCTGTATGTGTATTATTTGCAGGTGAGGCCACTGTGTGTTCTATCTGGGACCCAGTTGGGTGTATCTCTATCCCTAAGTCACATTGACTTAGTCACATTGAGTAAGTCCCATTAACCAAAGTAATATTTGCTTTAAAAATGATATGACATATAGAGTTATTTAAAAAAATACTTCCAAACCATTATTTCATTTAGCAATTTTCTTTCTTCAGAATGTTTGAAGGCCTTGTTCCATTGCCCGCTAGCTTCTAGTGTTGTTGAACAATGGATGACATTTTGATTCTTAATTCTTTGTGTTTGTCCTGTTTTGTGCTCTCTTTGAAAGCTTGAAGATCTTGTCTTCGTCTGCGTTATGCTCAAATCTCCTGATCACATGCTTTGTTATAGATCTATTTTTATCTGTTTTGGTGGGCACTTCGTGAACCCATTTAATTTGGTAACTCATTTACTTCAGTTCTGGGAATTTTTCTTAGATTATTTCATTGATGATTTTCATCATATTTCCCCCTTATCTCTCTTTTTGGAGCCATTATTATTTGGATTTTGTACTTCCTGAACTGGTCCTCTCTGCTTTCTAATAGATTTCCTTAACTTCCTCTTCCAAAGCATTTATCAATTTTCTCCCCATTTATACTCTCCCATTTTCAATTCTGAATGCTCTAAATGTCTCACATGATAGTGGCTTCTCTCAAATGTCTGATAACCAATCCTTGGTTGTCTGCTCACATTTAAGAACAGGACAGTACAATGCTGATTGGAAACTCTGAGTGATTGGGTGGGGGGTTTGTCAGCTATAAACGTCTTTATAGAATTATTTGTTTGGGTTAATAGGTGGGGAACCTCCCATGTTAATATCTTCAGATCTTTCCTCTTGGGTTGATCAGATTCTACATAGAAGGATCTTCCAATCTCCTCCTTGGAAGTTGAAAGTCTGGCTGCTGGAATCTGGGAGCCAAGTTGGTAAAGATATCTGGGAGCCTCAGCAACCAATATACAAATGTTCACTTAATCCCCCTACCCTCTAGAGATCTCCTGCTTTACCTTCTGCAGAGAAGTTTGCAGTAAAGCCATTTAATGGCTTAAATAATAAATGACACTAGCAAGGAGAATACTCTTTTTACCTATGAACAGAGAGGAAAGGCGAAATCCATACCAGGAAATCCCCCAAAGGTGAGGGATTCTTGCTAGCTGATCAAAGAGAGTGAGGAGGGGATCATTGATGACTAGCAGAATCTGGCTTATGATAAAAGTGGAAAATCTTGGCTTTTAATTCATCTTTGATGTGAGTGCCATGAACTGAAAGTAATACTTCTTATTAAACTAATTGTTACATAAAATTGTTCCCTTTAGTCCCAAGGGGACAGCTGTGGGAAAGAAAGCACAGACTCCTAGCTGCTCTCCTACAGAGCAGGGAGCTACAAGGGAGTCTATTAGCCATTAACCTTGGTTCTAAGGGGAAAATGTTAGGAAGCCAGTCACTCCATCTACATAGCAACTTGCCCCTTGACTTGATTGGCTCTATTCTCTCTCCTCCTCCTTTTCCTTCTCTGAGCTTTCTAGAATTCTTGCCTTCTGAATGAGAGGCCAAGTTCAAGTCATTCTCCCAAGGGAGCAAACTGTATTGTTTTGGCTGCTTTTTCTTTTGACTGTAAAGGTTTCTTTGGGCATTTCAGGTCTCCCTGATAAAATTGTGTGTGTTTTCGAGTATAGAGTGGCAGGGTGGGTTTGATATTTTCTGTTCCTAAACAGCATTTAGCACCATGCCTTGCATGTAAGAAGCGTTCATTAAATATATTTCAATATTGATTTATTGATATTAACTTATACTATAGCAAGAGTACTATTAATTATTACTGAATTTGTGTTACTGACTGTTTCTCTCTGAGCTTTTTAATAAAGCTTTCTGGCTCTATCTGGCAAGGTCAGCAAAAGCCCAGAAATTACTTACAAGTGACACAACTCCAGTTTTTATATTCTTTTTGTCTTCCATATATGTCCAGAGTATTATAGAAAATCCATTGGTGGGGAAAATATTCCCCTATTAAAAATGATACATGAAAAGACTGCATTACAGGATAAGAAGTATATTCATGTTTAATGCCAAATGACTGATAGATTTAATTCCAGCCTCCCTTTTTTGAGTGTGCACTATACACATGGCACTTTGCTAGGGGCACAGTACAGACAGATGCATAGCAGTCCCATCCCTCAAGGAGTGTTTAATCTAATGAGGAAAATAAAGTATATAACAATATGGGCCATAATAGAAATGAAAAACTTCAGTCAGTCCCTCAAAGGAGTGAGGGAGCCCCCATGACCGAGGGTTTGGGCAGACAGTAATTTCTTCCTCTAAATTAGTTGTATGAGAAGAAACTGGCTCTCCTTTTGTCTTGATATGGGATTATACGCCTTCTCCTTTCCCCAAGATTTCTCTTCAGTTTTACCACTGAGAATCTTTCTACTGGTATGGGGCCTTAAAAGTTCTACTCAGACTTTTCATCTTGATGTTTAGGTCTTTGCTACAAAAAATAGCCATTGGGCCTATATCGCTTAGAACACATTAGATTACAAACAGCAGAATACTCTAATCCAGTTGGTTCCATCAATGACAGTAGTCCTGGGTTCAGAAGCTGTGATCAGAGACTCAAAAACATCACCAAAGCATATCTTTTTCTGCCTATGCTTTCTCCATGTCTGCTTTATTTTCACCCGGCTGGACCTGGTGGTTGGAAGATGGCTGCCCAAAGTCCAGAGGTTCCTTGATTTTTTTTTTTTTTGTTCCGTAAAATATGCTGGTGATATTCCTTCACATTTTTTCATTGTTTTTATGCTCCTGGATTTCTTGAGTACGTGCAGAAAGAGGAAGTTGCCTCTGAAGCTCTCGGAATATGAAAAAAAAATAAACAAAAACTTTCCCCGAAGCCCCCAGCATTGGCCCAAATTGTGTCATGCACATTGCCAACCAGTAACTGTAGCACGGAATGGAACTGTGCTGCTTCATTTAGTTTGGAATTTTGCTCATTTGCTTGGAATGGAACCGCATTCTCCAGTAGGCAGCCAGGCCAGGGATGTGATGCTAAGAAAGGGGGTAGGTGTTTACCTAGATAAGGGGTAGTAGATACAGGGAAGGTTACCACAGGATCTGGCCAGGTGCAGGGTGTAGCTGTTGAGAACGTAATGGAAACCCTTACCCCCAAGCTACAATTGCCTTCTTCCGCTGGACAGCTCTGTTTGTAATAAAGTACAGTTATTGCATATTTGCAGCTAAGTCTATCTCCTTGTTTCCATGCAAATCTGGGCTCCAATGGCTCCTTCTTGCCAGGTTGTTGCCCTCAAGGCGTTCGCTGCATTTTTCAATTTGTTACTTTGGATATGTCTTCTTTCCTCACAGTGTTTCTTCCGCCTGGGGCTTACTGGTCTTTACTGCATTCACTGACCCAAAAGAGTCAAAACATTGGCTGCTATTGGAGAAAACCTTACTCTGACGTCTGAATAGAATGAAATTGAGGTTTAGTTATTTTGTCCTCTTCTTACTCCGTTTGGGGTTCTTCAGGCCAAGTTCAGTACTTGCGCCAAGACTGCGACTTTGTGACAGAGCCTCTCTGGGCTGTCTCTGTAAAATGAAAGGACTGGCTTGATCCATTTACAAGAACTCGTCCTGCTGTGCGATTCGGTGGCCTCTTTTGGGATTCGGATGGGAAGAGGGGATTGTAGTCGTGGATGCTTGAGTGAGTGAAGTGTTTGGGAACCTGAAGCCCACGTTGCTTTGTGTGGTTTGAGGAAGGTTTTGCCTCTTCTGCATTCCGCTCAGCAACGAATTTGACCAACCGTACCTACTCCAAAAGCCGACCGAGGTGGCCGGTCTCCTTCCCCACACACGCATCTTCCAAGCCGAGCCCTACGCAGCCTCCCAGGGCCGGAGCCTTCGGGCCAGGCCGAGTGTGGCATCTGGCGTCCAGCGCGGCTTGCTCGGGAACGGAAGCCTTTCAGGGCTCTGCGGCCTCGGGCTGGGTGGCCTGGTCAGCGGATCCAGATGAGCCCGCTGAAGCGTCTCCGCCGCTCCGCTTCGGGGCGGGAAGCCGGAGCAGGACAAGCAAGGGGAGGCGCCACGGTGCCCGCCTACCCTCTCCCAGGGGCCCGACCAGGCGTCCTCCCGGGCGGCCTAGCCCTACCTCGCTGGGTGTCTGCTCGTGGCTCCCGCCCCTCCCCAGCGGCTCCGACTCCGGCCCGCCTCACCCCACCGCGGGCTTTGTCCGCCAGCCGCGCGCCGGCCCCTCCCCGTTCCCGCAGGCTCCTCCCCGCCCCCTCGGCTGGCCCCACTTCCTCGGCGCAGGCGGCAGGAGCGGGCGGGGGACGAAAGGGTTAATCCGGGGCTCTTCCCGGCGCGGAGGGATCCAGAACCGAGCCGAGCGCGGTGCTGAGGCCGCCTCAGCGAAAAAAATGTCCGCCTGAGGAGACCCACAAGTTCTATCTGGGGGGACCGCCAGCCCGCCCCGGGAGGAAGGGGCGGCCAGGCCTGAGAGCCGCCTCCCCCGCCCGGATCCGAAAGCTCGCGCGGGGGAAAGTGAGCCGAACCGCCGGGCCGTGCAAGGGGAAGTCCGAGCCCGCTCTCCCGGCCAAAGTGAACTTTAATCGGGGTGGTTGGATGCGGAGACGGGGCGGCAGGTAATTGCGGGCCGGCAAGCGGGAGGGGGACGCTGTGTTGGGGCTGGGGGCTGCGGAGCGGCGCCGCGTTCCTGGCGGAGCGGAGGCGCCCCCGGCCCGCGCCCCAACTCCGCGCCCCTTTGTACAGAGGCGAACTCGGGGTCCCCTCCAAGTTGGGGAACGGAGTGGGGGCGGAGGTGAAGAGTCGCGGGCGGCCAGGCCCGCGAGCGGCGCGCTCGGCCTGCGCGCCCCGCTCAGCGCTCGGCTGGGGTTCCGGGGCGCGCGGGAGAGCGGGTTCTTCGGCTGCCGAGCCAGGCTCATTGTTAGGCAGGTCCGGGGCCGGCCGGCCGCGGGCAGGGCAGCAAAAGTGGGAGGAGGCCGAGCCGGGGGAGGAGGACGCCGGGCAAGAGCGGGGCTAGTTGTCGGTGTTTCTGTTTTCTTTTTAAAAACGCCCCTCGGACGCGCGCGCGGGGGGGGGGGTGTGCTTTCCGACCCCCGGGGCCCGCGGGGGACATCCGGGCGGCGGCGGCGGCCGCAGACGCGGGCCTGCGAGCGGCGCGTTCCCTGCAACTTGTCAGTTCTATTGTTGCCGAGCCAGAGAGTCACTTCGCTACTCCCCTCGCCGCCGCTCCGCTCGCTGGATGCCCGATCGCCCCTCATCCCCGCCCCTCGAGACCCCCGCCCCGGCCGGGCCCCGCGCGTCCGGCACCCCGCGGCTGCGCGGGGTAGGGGGCGCCGGGGAGGGGGCAGGGGCGGGCTCGGAAACTTGCGGGAGAGGCGGCGAGTTGCGGGAGCCGCCGCGTAGCTCCCGGGCCGGGCCGAGAAACGCGTGGATTCACGGACCCGGCGCGGGCACCGGGCTCTCCTGCCCCCTGCCCGCGCGGCGGTGGGGAACGAGTAGGATATTGGAAGGCAGCCCGGCGTTTTTCCTCTTCTTCTACGCCTCTCTCCATTCCCGTACACACTTTGGGCCTCGGTGGTCTCTCGCTGAGCCTCTTTCCTCTGCCTTAGGACCTGCTAGAAGTGGCCGAAGATGAATCCCCAGCAGCAGCGCATGGCTGCTATAGGGACCGATAAGGAGCTGAGCGACCTGCTGGACTTCAGTGCGGTATGAGAGCTTTCTGCGGCATCTTGGGGTTCCGCTGAGGTTTACAGAAAAAGAAAGAAAGGGGGGAGAGCGACGTGGAGACTAAGCAGCGTGAACTCCATCTGCTTTGAGCAGTAGTTCTCAGGGCTGGAGTCCAGCTCCCCCAAGTTGGACACCTGAACTTTGATGTAATGTCTAGACTTGCAGATTTAAAACTTTAATGCCAGAGGGGTCATTTGATTTAGCCAGTTAAAAGGAGAACAGCGTAATCTTGAGCTTTGGTTGAGTCATCCTCTGACCCTGATGATTATTAGGGATTTTGAACTTCGTATGAAAAAAAATTGTTTTTTCTTCAACACTCCTAACCATTTCCCTTTTCAAGATGTATAGTTTATAGTACCTGAAAGATGTCAGTTACAGGAAAGCTAGTGAAGGGCTAGGATTCCCAGCCTTTTGGGTTGAACCATTTTAATATAAATATATATGTACTTATACATGTGTGTATGTGTGTGAAGATATGCATATACAAGAAGTACATATGTGTATGTACATTTAAAATTTTCTTAACATGGGAAATAATTGAGTGACTTAAAAATATCAGCTGGCCCCACTGCCCTTATTTCTAATGCGTTGAATTCCTTTATTAACTGCTGGTACAAAGCGAAGATCATTGACAGAAACTTACCACTTAAACTTAATAATCTTAGAATCTCTCATGTAACTGACTGGGTTTTCAGAACAGAAGATAGCCAGTATTTCCAAATAGTGTGAGGAAATAATATCACTAAATGTATTTGCTTTTCTGGGTATGAATGTATATATCCAATTTTATTTTAACTTCCCTCTGAAATACAGCAACTAATTGACTCTTGGTGGACTTTTGTTTGCAAGGAATCTAGAAGAATTTCACAACTAACAGATGCGTTTGGATTATTTTGCAGATGTTTTCCCCACCTGTTAATAGTGGGAAAACCAGACCAACGACACTGGGAAGCAGTCAGTTCAGCGGATCAGGTAAGATCATGTCTAAAATCAGAAACTCATATTTTGGTGTTGTGATGTCTAGTTAAAACTATAAACAAAAACAAACAAGCCCCAAATGTGGGCTGTTCCTTTAAGGATCCATTGACATTTCTTCAAGAATTTCAATGTGAATTTAAAATTTGTTCTCTTTTCTCTGAATTTTTAAATTGAACATTATCTTGTTTGAGTGCAAGGGATTATAGCATGCCTCTGTATTTAGAAAAGTACCAGAAGAAAATGCTCTTTGGTCCATGTGTAGTATTTTTTTTTAAATTGTTTATTTAAATATTTGTATTTTAAAAATTTTCTAAATTTTAGCCCATTAATGTTATTAAACTTTTGGATTCTAAAGAGTTGGTAAAATAATGTTATTTAAAATATGTATATGAAAAGTGAAATTGAGTCAAGCAGTAATTAGTAACACTTATTTTAAAAGATGGCTATTCCTTTTGGAAGTCTTCAGGAAATTAACAATTTTGTGCACAGTTATTTGAAATGTTACAAATGAATGAATAGAAAGTTAGATGTACTTTCAAATAACACAGATGATTGAATTCTGTCCTACGTTCATGTTACATTAGGATGTTTAGCGTAAGTTAAATTAGATTCCTAGTTCTACACTAGTGCTTTCGTCCTCAAATTTACTTTCTGTATATTTATAACTACTCTACTCCATTATTAACATTTATCCTATATTTCTTAAGTGTGCATTTTTGGTTTTTCTTACTTAGTTATACTCATGATTTTTAAAAAATAAATGTTCCAGAAGCAAGGTCCATTCTAGTGTACAAAAGCTATCATTTTCTGTTTAACTTAGATTTATTCCTTAGTGCGGGAAGAGGTAAAAAAAAAAAACAAAAACAAAAGCCAAGACAGCAACATAAGAAAACCAGCTGTCAAATCTCTAGGCTGAAACTCAGTAATTCCTCTTTGACCGGTGCTTTTTTATTTCCCCTAGTAAAATGATAGTTGACTTCTTAAGATACTATGGGAGCAAAACATCAGAAAAGAAGGTTAATTTCATAACCAATTTAACCCTTTATACCACTTTACATTAAAACAAGTTTCTATGTAAAAATCATACACTACCTTAATTTACTAAAATTCATTTTTAATGATGAAATTACAACTTAAGGGGAAAATATAGCATGTTGTTTAACATCTCAAATAAAAACATTTTGAATTTTAAATATCCTAAAGACTAATATTATCCTTAATCAAAAGGATATCATAAAATGTCAGCCAAACCCCAGCTCTTCTCCCACCTCTATCCATTTATTGGTAGTGGTTTGAAAATCATCGCTTTTTTGGGTTGAGGAGAGAAAATTATTAAGAATAAAATTATTATTAAGAAGAAAATTATTAAGAAGAAGGCTATATTCTCTTTCTTTACTACTGTTTTGAATACATGTCAATTTTTGCAACTGATACATTCTCAGGAACTTTCAAATTTTCTTTGTCTAATACATAGTAGATGCTTAGTATATTTCATTAAATGAATAGTGATATTGCTGTTTCAGACTGTTAGCTCTGACTTGAATTGTAGAAAATATATTTAACTGACATTCATTGATATCAAGGACATGAACTTCAGAAACTGGCTATTAGAAATACTTTCTGTTTTTAAAATAAGGGCAAATATATATTTTTTACTTTTTAAAATTAAGGTATGATATATGTAGTCTAAAATTAAAAAAAAAGTTCAGTGAACTGTAGCATGACATTGGAACAGTGTGGGTCCTTCTTTCTGTAGCATGCATTACACAAAGAAAAAAATTATTTTTCTACATTGTAGAAGTGTTCATAATATTTGATTCTTTAGAGCAGGAAATTTTTAGCTTTAAAACTGTTAGGTTTTTTTATCTGTTGAAAATTTGAACTTGAATATTTATCTTTATCTATGTGGTTTGTTTTAAATTTCAGGAAAAAATTGTAATTAAAAAAAGCTATGACCTCTAATAATCAGTGAATGGATTTAGCTTTGGGGGGAAGGGAGAATAGCAAAGCAGTCATTTTATATGAAAGTATACTGGTAGATATGGTCCTGTAGCCATTTCTTATCTTAAAGGAAATGTCTAAAAGAGGTTGGTATGGCAATATTGTTTTATTTGTATATTTTATTGACACTTTAATAATCTTCTGATCTCATGTCAAAGGATATGTAATATGTCCTAATGCCTGATTATTTGCAGTGTATAAGGAGCTAAAGATCTGACTTTCCTTCTGAAGAGGTGACTTAAAGATTAGAGTTACCTTGTTTTTGAAGTAACATTTGCAAAATCCCAAGCCTTTTGCCTCATGAAAACTACAGTTGTGTGTATAATTTTCTTTATTGATTGTCCTTTTTGAGGATGAGTTAATTTCAGTGTATATGCTATAGTACGTGATGTTATTTTTAAATCTTATTCCTAAAGCGATATATAACTTGTAAGATAGTCGACACTTCATCAAAAGTCTCAATGGAAAAGGCTAATATGTATTTTCTGTTACTTATTTGTCTTGAGGAATTTTTATAGTCATATTTTTTCATCAAGGGTGTTAATTTTCTTTGCATTATGATACAACTGTGAATTTGTCTGTTTGGTATGATAGAAGCTGTGAGGTATTCTTATGGTGACCTTGAGACAGGGGTTTCTCTCTGTAGGAGTTAAAGGTGAGGCACTTTTGTAGGACAGTGTATAGGAGGAAAGCTTGTTGAAAGGATTGACAAAGTGGAAATAGTTCTGGTGTTTAAATCCACTGTCCCCTCCAGCTTCAGGGATTGAGTATGGAGAACTAAATTGTGATATTGGATTTAATTTTTCATAGTTTAAATGTTTACATGATAT
This sequence comes from Aethalodelphis obliquidens, assembly GCF_003676395.1. NCBI lineage: Eukaryota > Metazoa > Chordata > Mammalia > Artiodactyla > Delphinidae > Aethalodelphis > Aethalodelphis obliquidens. Next base: position 4,393,988 of record NW_020837970.1, read on the forward strand.
CTGAAAAATTTCCTTTGTTAGTTTTTGAATCCAAGTAACAAGAGATGTTGGAAGGGAGTGGGATAAATTTGTTTAGTAAGCCATCTATATATATTGAGTCTGTCTCTTATATTTCTATCTAGAGAGTTATTTTAACAAGCAAGTAAAGCTTTTACTTTTCCTTGTTCAAATCAGACTTTTGTAACACTATAGATTTCTTCTTGCTCAAGATTTTTGGAAAGAATTATAAGAACGATTTTCTAGCTCTTAATTTTTAAAAGGAGTACAGTTTTTCATTTGGGAGGTATTTTCATATGCACATTTGGGATTTTTGAAAATACTGAATTTTCAAAAAATTTTCTGGGAGGCCAGAAAAATGAATTCTCATTAAATTACTCTTCAGTATTTTTTTAAATTAAACTTTTTGTTTTGAGATAATGGTAGATTCATATGCAGTTGTAAGAAACAATACAGAGATCCCACTTTTACTTTAACATGTTTCCTGCAACAGTAACATCTTGTAAAACTGTGGTACAATATCACAACTAGGTTATTGACAGTGTTATTCTCAAGATACAGGAACAGTTCCATCATCACAAGGATTCCTGGTGTTTCCCTATTATAACTGTATCTACTTCTCAAGTAATTTTTTTAAAAAAGGGAATGATTAGTAAACACCTACTCACTCAATTAAAATGGAGTAAGCTTTTCAAATTGCTAAAGCATTATTTGAAATATCAAGGAAGAGAACACCAAAATTTTACCAATGTGTTTTTTAACTGAAGTGTAATATAAGTAGGAATTGTAATTTTAAATAGAGGGGAAACTAGATTTAGCTTTTTCACTTAAAGTATTGTAAAGTTATGAGTAGGATGTGTTTCATATGTGTACCTATCAGTGTTGAAGTTTGTTAACTATAGTGTATAGTAATATACACTCAAATTTATTACTGTTATTTGGGTAACTGAACCATATTAGACATTTACTTCTGGCGAGCTGTAGTGATGAATTAGAGTAACTGCAGAGTCAGCAGGCATATGAGGAAAAATATAATATTTTAGGATAAATATGGTCTACTGTTAGGTGGCTCATTTAATGTAAAAGTTAAGTAGCAAAGGTGTCTTTTAGAGAAAATCTGTATATGAAAATACGTTCTTGGAAAACAAAAATTAGAGACAAGATTATAACCATGAGTACTGTGTGCTTTTCGGAGTAGTTCCTATAGTGCTCTTTTAAGTAGTCATGGCTTAGAATGGATTTGAAAACCAGTTTGATTAGGTCACAGTATTTTAGAGACTTGTTTATTATATACAGTGAGCCATACCTTTAATTAATTATTATTTCCATCTGTTTTCGTTAACAATTTAAGCATTTAAAATCATTTTCTTGGATAAGAAGATAAAGATGAAGATACTCAACTTTAAATATAAACACAATTGTTTTCACATTTTAGATTTAATGGGCCTATTTATGATAATCTCTTATTAAAGCCAAATAGTCTTTTTTTGTTCTTAAACAGTTGATACTCACGTCTGGAATGTCACTGCCTGCTTAGTGTTGTCAAAGACTTGGATAACTCTTGCCACAAGAGAGTAAAATAACACTATTAGAAAAGGTCTCCTGGGGAAAAAAAAGGAGTTTCTGGACAGTTTGTGGGATATCTTTTTAAAAAAAGTATTTAATAGGACTGCTTTTGGGTATTGCTTGAATATGTTTTTTGGATGGGAATGTTGAAATTACAAATCTAATGCTTTTGTGCTTAGGGAATAAAATGAAAAGAAGACATACATTTAAATATATTAGTTCAAAAGACTTTCTGCTTTGTTAAATAGTTGAGCCATATTTATCTTAGATTTATCAGTTAACCACATATTTATTTAGTATTTACTTTGTGCTGGTTGCTATTCTACTGGCTTTTGGGAAGGTGGCAAATGGAGAAGGACATAGACCAAAAAAAGTGGAGGCATTTCATTATCTAGACAGGAAGATAAAATGTAAAAATGTGAGGTAAACTTCTATAACATAAAAAATGTCAACAACTGCACATTAATATAGGTTAAATTGAGTCCATAAGAGTAGGAATGTGCTGAGGAGTGAGGGAACTGGCTTAAGGAAAACTCAAAAATGTTGAATTTAAAGTTGACTTTTAAAGGAGATATGAAAAATGAATTAGGGAAGAGAAGAACTGTTCTCCCAGTTGTGGAATAGCATGAAAAGAGACCCGGAAATGGAAGGCTTACTCCAAGGGCCTGTATGTACACAGTTCAGGGAAAGAGAAACTGATTTTTATTGATTATCACTCCTGCACTCCTTGAGTAGCTCATATTTATATACTGTTATCTGGAGCCAGACTGCATGGATTCAAATCTAATCATTGCCATTTATTAGCTGGTGACCTTGGGTATGTATCTTAACCTCTCTGTGCTTCTATTTCTTAATCTGTAAAATAGGACTAATAATACTAGCCATCCTCATAGAGTCGTTATGAATGTTAACCGAGTTAATACAAGTAAAGCTCCAGGAACAGTATCTGGCACAGAGTCAACTGTGGTGGAGTGAATTGTTAGTGGTGAGGCAATAGAATAAGGAAGGCATTTACTTATTCAGGAGGCTATTGTGCTAATCTAGGGATGAGCTGGTGAAGGTTTGGACTTGGTATTAGTATAGGAAGTAGGAAGGGAAAATAGGAAGTAAGAAGGAAAAATACCAGAAGAAAAGGATTGACAGAATTTGAAGGACTGGATTTCTATAGGTAAGAGAAATTACTTTTGCAGTTCTGGCATAATTGGAGGGTAGTAGTGCTGGAGAAAAAAAAAAATATAAAGATGCTGGTATGTTTTGAGCATTTTAAATTTCACATGACTTGGGACTCTTGGCTAACTTGGGGATTTATGAGAGAAGAGTGCTGCAAGATGAGTTAAAAATTTTGGTTAAAAAAACTCTTTTCTGGCTGTAAAATTAATACATAATCATCATTGAAAAGAAAATTGGAGAACAGAAAAAGCAACAAGGGAAAAAAGACACAGGTTATTTTACTATACAGAGAAAATTGTTACATTTTGATTTATTTCCTTTTAGTCTTTTTTTCCTGTTCTGTGTTTGCAAAGTTGAGAGCTTACTGATGGTTTCATTTCATGTCCTGCTTTTTTATTTCACTTGATGTTATGAGCATTTTCTCATGTTCTTAAAGGTTCTTCGTAAGCTCTATTTAAAATTATTGTATGGTATTATTACATGGGATGAATATAGCATAACTTATCAAATCAGTTATCTTACTGCTTGACGTTTAGAGATTTTGTTTGTTGATTTGCGTTTTGTTATTATAAAAAATATGATAGTGAATACCTTTTTGTACATGCATATATTTTTATCTACACTTCAGTTTCCTTTGGATAGGAGATGTAGATTTGGGTTTTTGTTCCTACAAGTTATAATTAAAACTAAGTGAGTGAATGAATACCCTTAGGGAAATGAATTCAGAGGGAGATAAATGATCAGGTCAAGAATTGATGTTAATGGTGGAGTTAGATGTATAGAATTAGTGACTTTGGTTGATTATTTAATGTAAAAATACAAATTTTTATTAGTTTATGGATGGAGTGTTTGATGACATTTGGTGCAGATTTGTATTTGTATGTAATTTGGTTGTCTGTTGACTGGAGGGAATTCCTGTCATTCTTTGACCTGTGCTTATTGAAATGGAGTGGAATCTAGTTGGAGTCTATCAGTGAGAGAGCCCTTGAATTCTTGACTTTTTATAAGAGAGGTAGTATAGTGCAGTGGGAAGAATTGGGTTCAGGAGCCAGATGACTAGATTGGAACAGTGCTTTGCAACTTATTAGCTGGGTGGCCCTAGGCAAGTCATTTAAATGATCTGAGCATACTTTTTCCTTTATGAAGAGTGGATAATAATGCTTACCTTCAGAATCCTTATGAGGATCAAATAAGATTATCTTTATATATTGCCTGCTACACTGTAGATTCAAAAATTGTAGCTGCCTATGGCACCCGCTGAAGTAATACTAATGTAATATTATTATTAATAGTAATAATTATAACCAGTATTATAGCCAGTGTTTATTGAACTATTATCATATGCTAGGTGCTTTGCTAAGCTCTTTATAGGCATTACCTCATTTTACTTTAGATAAAATGATGTGATGTTTTATGGCGATGGGGAGGGTGAGGAAATGCCCCCCAAGGGCAACATGTCAGAGTTGCTTTCTAGTGCCAAAATCAGGCTGAAGAATAGTTTTGAAAGGTCATTAGGTACCTAATAACCTTACCTTTATTTTTTGTAGCTCATTTTTTCTTAATACTATTATTTTGTGGACTACATATTGTATAGTACAGAATGGTAAACAGAAATGTGTACACCTTTTGAAAACCCTCTTTCATGTTTAGGCATCGCCACTTGGATGTAGGGTTTTCTTTATATTGCTCTCTGTCTGCTTGAAAATTTTCCTTTCTAGAATGAAGTGTAGTATAAATAAATAAATAAAATAAAAATGATGTGACCTGAGAGGGTAGAATAGCTGGGAGACAGGTTGGAGAGAATGAGTCTCTAGGGTAGAGCTTCTCCACTTTTTTCTTAATGGCAGGGAAGGAGCATAAACTCCCCTGGTAGCCTGAAGCAACACATTGTAAATGAGCAGAAGAAATCTTATCTTAAAAATCTTCATGTGCATTTTACTTTCTACTCCCTAGCACAAACATATTTGTTGTAATAGAAATATGTTTTAATTAATCATTAAGTAAAACTGAAGTTCTAGGAAGATGCATTGAGTTTAGCTTATGACATTGCCTTCCTCCTGTTTTCCTTTGTATCTTTGGGGGTAGAGGCCAGGGTGGAGTGGGATGCAGTCCTATACTATCCTTTCTTCAGTGAGAAGACCAGCCTTAGAGTGTATTTTCTTTGGCTGTCTTTATCTTGGATCTTTTCTTGCTCCTACAAAAATCTATGAAAAGGGAATGTTACATTGGGGGAGGGGGGTTGTTTTGGTAGGGAGCAAATTGTTATTCTGTAAGCTGAAGCACAGAGAAATTTGTTGGTAATATATATAACTGTCATTTGAACTTCTGTTTTCTTTTTCTATCCAGATCATCCTGTGATTTTTTCACATACCCCTGACTTGTATGTTTTTACAGGGAGAGCTTTGATTTTTTTGTTCCGTGTTTAAAATGTGCTCTCATGTGTTCCAGGTTAAAAATGTGCTCTCATAAAGACCATGGTGAGTCATCCAAGCTACTATAAGCTGATTGGGGACTTAAAGATCACACAGAAATGAAAACAGATTAGCGATTGGTTACTAATTTTTATTGCATTGGACAGTGACTCAGGGATGAAACCTTCAAAATAAAATAAAAAAACAATTTGAGATAAGGCACAGGACAGAAAATACTACCTTTTTTAAAAAAAAAAACCCACTACTATACCTTATTTTTGGTTATTAAAAATGAAGAAAGCTGGCCCAAGATGTCATTTTCTCAGATCTGTTTTAGGTGTTATGAAAGTGTGTGAATTTGAACTGAGGGAATACTCTGAATTTGAAAAATTATTCCAGTTACTCAAAGGAAGTCTTTCTGGCATTAGCCTCCCTCAGAAGTTGTTCACTTGTTTTCTTCTGGTGGTTTTGCCAGTGAGCCATTGTGAGGCTTTAAAATGAGCAGGATCAACTCATGATGACCCTTCCGCCACTTCACTGGTGGTTAATGTAGAGAACACAGGTTGAACTTAATCTGATCACACAACTCTAATCAATGAGCATATGTGCTGCTGCTCTCAGCAAGAGTTGTGAGTTAGTGGTGGGACACCATGGGGATCCCTGCTTGGAGGGAATTACAGTCATCCAGCCTCTCTGTTCTGAGGCGTATGTTGTTTTGAGATGGTTGGGAATAAAAAAAAGGGTTTACTATGCTACTGGAGAGGAAAAAATGCTAGGCTCACTTTGAACTTATGGCAGAAACATGATTTGGCCACAAGTTAGTTTAGAGAATCTGAGTTTATATGGGCATTCATAAACAAGGGATGAAAATCATTGAGTTCTCCTGAGTTAGGAGGTCCTCTTAGATTTTTGCTATTTGGAAACCCTACTGTATCCAGCTGACTTTGACATACTTAGGTTTTGGAAAATGTTTTTCAGTGTTGGTCCCAATTTGGAATAAAGTTAAAGGGGGAAGATGATGCATGTTGAATCTCTTGGTGGCAACTTATAGGCAGCTTGAATTGATTATGCTTTTCCAACTAGGCAAGTAATTAGATCCACTTTAAGACTTTATTAAATATCCTAAGTGTCTCTTATTTAAGCATCAGCTAGTTCTTTTTATTTTAGGTGATAGCACAGTTTATTTATGATATGTCAAGACCACCTTTTTACTTGCCAAAGGTCCACAATCACTGATCTGCCATTTTGAAATCGGAAAAGATATGAATCAAATTTTTTCCTTTAAATTCAGCATAAATTATTTTAGTGGCAAGATTCGATCTTATCTGAAGGGAGGCCATTAACATTTCTTATTTTTCTAGTTACTGTATGATTACCAGGTGCTGGGGGTGATTTGTATGGTATGGTTTGTATACTGTATTTCTTTTCTAAAATCTGAAAAATGGAATTCTAAAACCCACCCGGCCCCATGGATTTCCAAAAAGGTGTTATAGACCTCCCCTTCTGTGTGTGTGTTTGTGTGTGTGTGTGTGTGTGTGTGTGTGTGTGTGTGTGTGTGTGAGAGAGAATCTCCCTCACCCCCTCCCCACTGTTGTTGTTTTCGACTCAAAATAAGAATTTCTCTTTTGGACTAAAAGTCTAGGCTAGAGACAGTTATTTTAAATACAGAAAAAAATTGTGGTGGACTTGTTAATATAAAGGAAATTCTTCTTGGAATACAGTATAAGCTTTTCGGACTGAGCTTTGTGGTTTGAAAAGTTTGCCCTATACATTGTTTTAGGAAGTCAGTTTTCATTTTGAGGAGGTATAAGCTTTTCATCTTTTGGGCCAAGGAGTGTAGTGATATTTCCCTGGTCATTTTGCATGGAAAATTTCAGGATGCTAACAGATATATTTACGTAAATACATAAAACCAAGTAAGAAATAATTATGTGTATATACATATATAAAAAATCAGCAGCATGCTATTACCTCCAAGATAAAGCCTCAGCCTTGACTCTTATCCAGATTTAACTGTGTGAGAGCAAACAGAAGAAAATCCTACAAGTCATATTCATGAAGAAAAGGAGGAGCTAAGATTTGGTTTCATAGAGGACAGACAACAAAACCAGTCTTTGGTAATTTTATTCTCTACTTTTATATTGGTTAAAAGTTTTCATAGGTTAGTAGCATGATGTTTATTCCTGCAGTATATTCATTAAAGGTATCTTCATTAAAAACAAATTGTGATTCTAATGAGTGTATGAAATTTTCCTCAGGAGCCTGTCATCAGCTCAGTCCCATTACTGTTTAATATAACTATGAAAGTAGCAATGAAGTGAGTGTGTAATAAACTAGTCTTTGTGTATCTGTTTTGAGAGGCAGGTCAGTTGACTATACTGACTTTTCTGGTTCCCTTGCAGACCTGTTCCCTGTAGCATTACCAGTGTTACTGTCTGAAGAATCATTATATAATATTGAATAATTAAATCCACATAAAGTTTGTAGAGGTTTGAGATTCCCTGCTGTGGGAACACAGAACAGGCCATACAGCCAGGGTCTGTCTTGCCTTCATACTTTATATAACATCTCTTGTCAAACTTCAGAGTATTGCCGGAGTGAGTAGACTCTGAGACTTGCTGAACAAGTTGTAGAGCAGTGGGACTTTACCCAGTGAATGATTGGGGGAATGGGAGGAGTCTTATTATTTTAAAAAAATCAATAATGATAAATGTGCTTCATAAATTTTTAGTCATTCACTATTTAGTTCATAATTCTTGTAGGAAGTTGGTAATTGTTCATTTTACAGAGGAAATAGAGAAATCAACAGTGATACACATTTGCCTGTGGTTTCTTATTGCCCCTCAGAAGTAGCAAACTAATCAGTCATAGTTGCACCTGCACTGATACCAATCTACACCAGAGTACGGTTTGTCATGAGGAGGAATTTAATATCTCCAGAAATCTTTAAAATTTTTTGTTGTAACTGGAGGCTTAAATGGTGCCATGCTGATAATCTCCAAAAGAAAGTGCTTCAAGATTTATTTATTGTTAAAAAGAAAACAATAATCAAAAGCCTCCATAAAATAAAACTTTTCTTGTTGGTATTACAAGATATTAGATATAGACAACTACAGTCCAAAATGTCTTTAGGAGAGTATAATTCTTTTTGTGTGTGGTCTTCTTTTATTGTTTAGCTGTCATCAGACTTTGTGCCTTGGGAGGAAGATGAAATTTGATAGTTGTAAGATATTGGAATATTCACAGCTATTATTTAGTTGAGGCCATAGAAAAGAATGGTTGTTTTATAGTGTGGAAAATTCATTATTTTCACTTCCCCCTTTTCAAAGATTTAGTGTTTGTTTAGTTATAAAGGCAAGTAAAAGCAGATGGAAAATAGTTATTCCAAGGGTAGTTTAAAAGTGTTATTAAACATATAGAAGAGGTTTTAATGGAAGTTGTTAAAATTTAATTTTGGCAACAGACTTTTCAGTGCAGTAAAATGAAAAGATTTAAAGAGGGTGCTGATTAGTCCATTTTGTATTATTATTTATTTAAAGTAGACTGGGCTTTCATTTTGTTGAAGAGCATCAGTAGGCATTTGAGAGAACACACTAATGCGCTGTTGTTTTTTTATTGGTCTGTGTAGAATGGTTTGTTTAAGGTGGTGGAGAACAGAGAGAGACACATTGTGGTATGCTGGAAAGGGGAGGAGTTTGGAGTCACAAAGTTTTGATTCATTGTTGGCTTTATCATTTACCAGATTTGTGATCCTACGGCAATATGTTAACTTCTCTGAGTCTATCTCATGTCTAAAATGAGGAGAATAAAAATACTGCCTAAGGGGTTGTGAAAGTCATGAAATTAAATAATTTTTAAGGAAATTATTTCTAAAACGTGGAGTTTTGTGATTCTGTACGAATATTAGTTGTCTTATGTTAGGTGGCATAGCAACTCTTGAAGGGATTCCAAGTTCACAAGTTGTGGAATGAATGACTATTCATGCAAAACTCATACATTTCCAACAGTCAATCTCAGAATTCTTCAGATGAGTTCTTTCTCTTTTTGGTTAGATGAGGGAAGTTAAAGCAATAAAGTAAACTCTGTTAATGTATCTTAAACCATAGAGCCCCCAAATTAGTACCTTTGAGTCCTGTATTCTCAGCTTAGTTTTATTTTTTATTTATTTTTAAAATATTTATTCATTTGGCTGCATCGGGTCTTAGTGGCGGCATGGGGGATCTTTCGTTGTGGTGGGTGGGCTCTTCGTTATGGCTCACAGACTTCTCTCTAGTTGTGGCACACAGGCTCTAGAGCGCAGGCTTAGTTGCGGCGCGCAGGCTTAGTTGCCCCGCGGCATGTGGGATATTAGTTCCCCGACCAGGGATCGAACCCGAGTCCCCTGAATTGGAAGGTGGATTCTTAACCACTGGACCACCAGGGAAGTCCCCTCAGCTTAGCTTTAAATCCTTGTTGAGGATCTGTTGTAGTAACAAGGTTAACCACAGGCTTAAGTAGGGTGACAGTTGAATAGTTCTTAGGAAAGTTTTTGCTTTGTTTGATGAGCAGTAATCTGAACAAAACTTTAGTGTCAGTAAGAGTTAACCTTTTGAAGATTTTAAAGTACTGGATGTGGTGGCCTTGGTATACTCCTGAGTGAGGATGAGAGGGTGCAAGGATGAGGTTGGGAAATGCAAGTGGAACTCTCTTCTGCTGTATGCCTCTGCTGGAAGCAGGAAGGGTTGACTTAGTCTTATCCGTAAATGACAAGGTATCAGGGCTGGGGCTGTGTGCTGGTGCTATTTTTCCAGGTTCTTTGTGATTAGGGAAGATGAGGGCTTTCCCAGTCCCAGCGCTGCCCCTTTCCAATTAGTGTGCTTGTCTGGGTATATAAAACACCTAGGCCACCTTTTATTGGGAAATATTGAGGTTTTTACTGACTCCATGTATGTATGTATTTATGGGATTGTATTGTTTAGAACTTTTCACTTTGTTTTAAAGAAGGAAATCAACAAATTCAAACTTGATGGAACCCAGAGTCAGTACCGCTATTGGGGTGGTTTTGGTGGAGGCCTGTGGACTGATAGGCTCCATTGGAGGTATTTGCTGGTTGTTCTTTAGGATGAGACAGTGACTGGGTTTAGGATTATAGGATGATTTGACAGTCACTTGACAAGAGTCAAGAAAGTTCTGGGGCCTTCTGATTGTAATAATTCCTAATGTCCTCTTGAAAGATCGTTATTAAATTGCAGTGACATGAGAGTAGATGGTAGGTGAAACAGAAAAACTAAGGACGTTGGAAGTGGATAGCTAGGGTTCCTGAATATAATTTCTAAGAACCCTGGGGCCAGGTGAAGTAGCTTATTTTTCTTTCATAGGTAATTGATGACTTCTGCATTCTTGCTGCTACTGCTGTTATCTGTTACTTCACCACTGGACATTGTAGTAGTCTTCTTACTTGGCCTCCTTGCTGCCATTTGCTCTCTTTTCCAGTCTGTCTTAGTCTGCACAGGCTGCCATAACAAAATACCACAGACTGGATGGCTTAAACAGCAGCAATTTATTTTCCAACAGTTCTGGAGGCTAGAAGTCTAAGATCAGGGTACCAGAGTTGTCAGGTTCTGATGTCAACTCTTCCTGGCTTACGGGCTGCCTTTTTGCTGTGTTCTCACATAGCCTTTCCTCAGTGTGTGAGTGAGAGGGGATAAGGGAGAGAGAACTCTCTGGTGTCCTTTCTTATAAGGGCACTAATGCCATCACAGGGGCCCCAGCCTCATGACCTCATTTAACCCTAATTACCTATCAAAGGCCTCATCTCCAAATATTGGCTTCAGTAGATGAATTTTGGGAGGATCCAAATGTTTAGTCCAAAACACAATCCTCATATCTTTAAAACATCTTTCTCCTGTGGTTTGTCTCAAGAGTCTACATGTGTTCCCTATTGGCTATCAAAACAAACAGAAGTCCTACCTTGGCATTTAAGTTCTTTAATAATCTGATAGGAACTTACTTTAGCCAGTTTTATACTCACTACTCCCCAGTCTGAATTGTATGGTTCAGTTGCACTGTTCTTTACCTGACCTCCTGCCTCTAGTTATTCTTTTCTTACAAACTGGAATATTTACTTGCCATTTTTGTGCCATTTGAGCCCCCTTTCCTTTATGAAATCTTTTCCAGCCATTTCAGGTCATAATTTTGTAAAAATATGGCTTCCAGATATTTAAAGGACTCTCGGGTAAAGGAAAGTACTTGTTCTTCTTTGCTCCTGAAGGCAAAGCTAAAGCCAATAAGGCAGTTATGGCCAGCAGATTTTGAGTCCAGCCAGTTATTGTAGCTGGACAGCTAATGGGTTAACACTGTAAGGTTTAAAAGAAGACTGAAGCCTGCTTCTTGTGAATATTTAACAAAGAATTTCTGTTTTAGAATACTTTCATTAAAAAAAAAAATATATATATATATTTTATATATATATATATCTTAGATTGTATGTTTTCTGAAAGCAAAGATAGTGTTTTACACTTGTATTTCTGCAAAGTACCCTACTTTAAGGTCAAACACCTGGTGAATGACTATATTTAGGTTTGGGGATGTGTGATAGATTGCTGGAAAGAGAGATTAAATTCCCTAAATTAAATTTCTTAGATTAAATATCCTAAATTGCATTTTTATTTCCTAATATCAGCTGCATGGTGAAGTTTTAAGGAAGCACTGAACTTGTGTGTATTAGCTGTCTGGAGACCTGTGGTGTGCATTCATTAGCATGTTCTACCTGTTCTCGTACTTTTTCTGAAAAGATCTTAGCGCATCCAAGACCCCACATTTAAACATCAAGGATGAGCAGGAAGTGGCCAAGTGGTAAAGCCACTGAGGTTGTATGTGAATACAGCTGCCTCTCCTGAACCACAGCTAGCCCTAGCTCTGAAGAGCAAACTCTTTCATAGCGTTTTCTTTTCATAGGGTGTGTGCCATTTTTGTTCTTTAGTAATGTCATATTGTGGGGAGGATGACTTTTCTGATACTGGCCTTGATTGGGTAGAGAAACTCTGTTGTATGAGGGCCGTAGGAACCATTTTACCACAGTTTGGAAACCACTAGATGGCCAAAACCTTGGAAGTGATACTTTTCCTACAGTAACCTAGATTTTTGCCAGTTGGGTTGAACCACAGAAGAAGAGAGGTTATATGGTCTAGCATTATAATAGATGTGGGGAAACATCTATAAGAGCAGAAAAAGATAATCTTATTTAATGGAACTGAGTCTGTTCACCTGCTTAATTTCTGGTGGAAGGGTGGACCATCATCTTTTTTTTTTTTTTTTTTTTTGCTGTACACGGGCCTCTCACTGTTGTGGCCTCTCCCGTTGCGGAGCACAGGCTCCGGAAGCGCAGGCTCAGCGGCCATGGCTCACGGGCCCAGCCGCTCCGCGGCATGTGGGATCTTCCTGAACCGGGGCACGAACCCATGTCCCCTGCATCAGCAGGCAGACTCTCAACCACTGCGCCACCAGGGAAGCCCCTGAACCATCATCTTTTATTGAATGCTTTTAAAGTCATCCTCAGATTTTTGGGCCAAAAGCTGCTTTTGTCGACTGTAGAAAATACGTTGTCTTTTGAAATTGGGTTGCAAATCTCAACATGAAGTCTTTGGAAATTGTATTTTTTATCTTTTCTTTTTCTTAAGCCAGGAATTGAGTTGACCCTTGTATGTGGAATTTGGAAAAATTTTGTTCTGAGGGAAACATTAATTGAAAGTTAAGGAGTTTTGTTAGGAGAGATCTAAGGGTATATCAGTTTAGAGATGTGACCTTTGTGATAAAGATGATAAAAATTCTCATCTCAGTAATCTACCTCAGAACAAATATTGTCCATTGTAAGCTTCTCACCGACTTAAGACCACTTTATCTGAGATAGTGGCTGCTAGATTCTCAGTTCTTATATAGCTTACCCCGGAAACGTATAGAATATATTGCCTTGTGTAGTTTAACAGAGTGTTTATTTCAAACAGAAACTTTCATTGCTTGGAAACCTGCAGATTTCTGAGACGCCACCTTTACCGCCTAAGATTGATTTTTAGCTCTCTAAAAGTACCCGTTTGATCCCTGTGAAAGGAGCAGGTTTGCGTTTATTCAGTGAGTCAAAGATGAGGTAATTGGTATTTTTATTATTTGAATGCAGGCTTTGTATTTTTGAATTTTGTGAAACAAAGCTGTGTTTGTAAACACATTTCAAAAATATAAATGACACTTTTTGGTGAAGATGTTCACTGAATAGCAAGAAAGTTCAGAAAAAAAGGAGCTTTTGTTAACATTTAATAATAATCTAACTGTTTTGATTGACTATCTCATTGATGTTTAAAGAGTACCTAATTTTTAGAACTTTTTGTATTGCAAATAATCCTCAGACTGGGTTGCAGTAGGAAAATATTTTTTTGGTTTCCAGTATTCCTATACTAGCTTGGAGTTTTCAACTGTTATCTTTGTTTAGAAGAATGTATCATAAGCAGTGTATTTCGATATAAAAATCATCTTGGGAAGCTCTAGGGAAGCATTTGTTTAGTGTTCCGATGTAAGATGAACAAGTTGCTATGGTATTGGACCAATAACATAGGAATAGTTTGGTATGGCTCAGCTGGTTTAGATGTAAATAAACGGTGTAGAAGGGTTCAGGCAAAATCCAAAGTGAGTTTTCAGAGATTGTAAAAAGAAGCAGTTAATTTTATACTCCCCTCCAGTTTCTTCTTCTTTTAAAGGCTTGTTGGCTTTTGAATGAAATGGTCTGTTCTGGTATGGAAGTGTTGTTTCCAGAGGAAGTGTATTTTTATCTATTTGTAGTGGTTTTCACTAACCTAGGTGACACTGGAGAGGAAAGTGTTAAATTTTAAATTAATTTTGAAAGCCTATATGTAAGTGCTGAAAATGTTTTCTTCTATTAACTATTTTTGAAAAATTATAAAAATACAAGCCAAAGCTAAAAAAAATCTGAATAGCATAGAAAGTTATATGGTGAAAAACAAAAGTTCTTCTCGTCATTACTTCCTGTTCCCCATTTCCACTCCCTTGGCAGAGATTTACTCTGTTCAGTTTCTTCTCAGAGTTTTTCATGCATATGCAAGCGATACATAGCTCTTGTTTTTTACACAATAGGGAACAGCAGTTCTGCAGCTTAACCTTTTCACTTAACAAGAGAGGGTGAGTAGGGGATCACTATATAAAGGGCATTCTTGAGCCCGTATTTATTTTACTAGGATATTTTGATTTCCTAAAATATATGTAATGATTTGACCTGTTATAGAAAGTGACATAATTGTACAATACATATGACTTAATGAAGCTAAAAACCCTTTAGAAAACAAGCACTTAAATTAGTTTTATTGTAATAGAAACATTCAGTAAGATATTAGTTCTTTATGTATAGGCCTTGTGCACAGGGCACGCTTTTACATGAATTATTTAACATAATCTTTATAATAACTCTTTGAGGCAGATTTAGTTTTACTCCCTTTTTTGCAGATGAGGAAACAGGCTTAGGTGGTTGAGTAACAGCTACTAAGTGGTGGAATCAGATTTCAAAGGTGATCCTTACAGTTATGCAGCACTAGCTAGTTATTCAGATTATTTAAAGAAAAACTAGTCTCATGGACAGTTGTGTAATATCCTGTTATCAAATACCACAGTTATTTAATATTAAAATTTGGTGAAGTCGTCATTGTTAAAATGTGTTTGGTGGAGGGATTGGCTCTTCCTTGATTTTAAACCCAACAATGTATTAGCATCACCTGGGAGCTTTTAACAAATGCCCATTCCTGGATCCTGAGGAAATACCCTTCTAATACCAGTTTGCTGAGTGATTTTTTTTTTTAATCATGAATGCATTGAAGTTTTATTAAATGCTTTCTTTGAATCCATTGAGATCATCAGATGGATTTCCTCCTTTGTTCTGTTCATGTAATAAATAACACTAATTGATTTTTTAATGCTAAATCAAGTTTGTGTTTCTGGAATAAATTCTACCTAGTCAAAATGTATCATTTTCATATTACTGAATTTAATTTGTTAATATTTTTTAAGGATTTTTATATCGGTATTCATGATGGATATTGAGGTGTAGATTCTTTTTTTGGGGGGGTATGTGTCTTTTGTTTTGTCATCAGAGTCACGCTGGGCTCATCTAATGAATTAGGAAGTGTTCCCTTGCTCCTCTTCTATTTTCTGAGAGTGTGTAGAAGTGGTGTTGTCTTCCTTAGGTATATAACAATTCACCAGTGAGACCTTCTAGGCCTAGTGTTTTCTATATAAAAAGGTTTTAAATTGTGATTAATTTCTTTAGTTGATTTAAGGCCATTCAGGTTTTCTGTTTCTTCTTGAATCAATTTTTGTAATGTGTGTCTTGCAAGGAATTTGTCCATTTCATTTGTTATTGAATTTATTGGTCTAACACTATTCATTTTTTTTCAGATAAAATATTATAGGTTTATTTAAAACTTAATTCTTACCTTGAGTATACAAAATACAAATTCCACAAAATGTTCATTTTTTTACTTTGTAGTTTACAGATATACAAAATAGAAGTTTGCTTAAATTTATATTACATATTTATTAAGGCAAGGAACTATATAGAAAAAAACATTTGTTCTGCTTAAGGCATACTTTGGAATAAACCATCACATCTGAAACCACAGTGCATGACAGACTGTGTGCATAAAAACGTTAAAGTAAACCAGGTGTATTTACCTGACTTAGGTCATAAATGTAGACTGGAAGACAAAAATAGATTTTCCTTGTCAAAGTATGCAGCAGTTTGAGGACTTTGGCCTCATTTGGTACCTTTAGAACCAAGACTCACCAAACACCATCGTTTAGGCTATTAAAACACATTTTCTGTACCTGAATTTCTTCCTCTTCTAAGATCATAGTAATGGCTTTTAGAAGGCAAAGAGAATACAAGGTGATCTTTATGCTTATATTGCATCGAAACAATTCAAGGGATTCTGGTCTTCCCTCCCTTCAACTCAGGGATCTAATTTATACCCTGATATCCACAACATCCAGTCACCTCCTTGGCGTTTTCTAAGTCCAGGAATATATGATCAAGTTGGATTTAGAATTGGAATGATAGAAGATCCAGTCATAGACCCCATCTGTTCTTTGTTGTTTGGTTTCCTCATGTCTCCAGATTATCCATTCACAGGTTGACTTGTTGGGAACTTGACCATGGTTGTAGTGCTTTCAAGCTGGGTTCCTCCCCTCACCGGGAAGACAGTGTGAAAGGCAAAAAATACTGAATTCTCGCCTGGCAGTGTGGGTCATATCCACTGTTTTGGGATTTAAAAGTGCATCTTCATGTTGTTAGGCGAGGTGGTCCGACCTCGAAAATGCCTGGTCGCACCTCTGGCACTGAAAGGGGCGGTGCCCTGTGTGTTGGCGGTAGTGCCCGGTCAGTTCATCTGAGCGGGCAGATTTCCACCCGCAGCCGTCCCAGTCACAGCGGTAAGGTTTCTCACCTGTGTGGGTTTGCAGGTGTGCCTTGAGATGAGAACTCTTCTGGTAGGTTTTGCCGCAGCCTGCGTAATCACGAGTGTGAGTGGCCGTCCTTTTCTGGGGCCACGACCTTCTCCCCCTCTTTGGCTGGGGCTCCTCTGGCCTGCAGGAACTGGATGGCGTGAGCTCTTGGTAATGGAGCGGTGGGACCTGCAGCTGCATCTCGTCGGGCAGGAAGGGAGGGTAGTTGGGCCCGGGGTGGGGATGGAAGCCTGGGGGTAGCGGCAGGGCAGGATGGCAGTCCCTGCTGCTCAGCAGTTCCTCTGCACCCAGGGTCGGGGTGGTCCTGCTGGGGAGCTGCCTCCCCAGGGGAAAGTCATGCGCAGGCAGCCGGTGGCCATTGCTGAGAGGGCGTCCAGTGCCCAAGTGGGCATCAAGGGGCTGACTGACGGTGCACAAGGAGACAGCCTCCTGCTTGATCTTGGGACACATGCGCGCCAGCCTGCTGCTGTAGGGCGCCACCACCACTGGGTGGCTGCCGTCCAGGCTGCCTTTGCTAACACTGATGACCGACGGGCTGTCGTACTCGCTGCCAGGGACACTCAGCGACGCCTTCAACACAAACTTGCCCATCAGCCCGCCACTTGGCGGCTGCGGCTGCTGCAGCGGAATGTACACTGGGTCCAGTTCAGGCCTCAGAAGCTAGGTCACGAAGCCGCCGGAGGGGCTCACGTCGTTGATGTCTACCAGGTTGAAGGGAGCTGTTGGAGGGGGTGCAGACTCCCGGCCATAGAAGAGGCCGCCGCTGTGTTGCCCGGCGCCACGCCTGGGTCGCCCCTGATCTAACACTATTCATAATATTCTATTATCCTTTTATTGCGTTGGATATGTAGTCATGTTTCACCTTTCCCTCTCGATATTGGTAATTGTGTCTTTTCTCTTTTTTCTTAATTAGTCTTATGAGAGAGTTTGTATTTATCCATATATTTTCCATTTACATCATTCTTCATTCCTTTGTGTATATCGGGTTTTCTGTTTTGTCTCATTTTTCTTCTGCCTGAAGCATTTTAAAAATTTCTTATAGTATAGAATGCAGACAGTGAATTCTCTTTATTTTTGCTGCCCTAAAAAGTTTTTATTTTGCCTTTATTTTGGAAGGGTATTTTTGCTGGATATAGAATTATGTTGACTTTTTTCTTTTGATAATTTAAACATGTCTCTCTATTGTGTGTGGTTTTTCTTTCTTTTTTGGCTTTCATTGTTTTTCATAAGTCTGCAATAATTCTTCTTTGTTCTTTTCTGCGTAATAGTTTTTTCCCTTTGGCTGCTTTTAAAAGTTCCTGTTTTCAGTAATTTGGTTTTAAGATTTCTATACCTGTATGTATGTGTGTGTTTGTTTGATATATATATGTTTACAGTTGAAACACTTTAGTCATTGTATCTTCAAATGTTTTTCCCTCACAGACTCCAAGTACAATTATGTTGGTTCTCTTGATGTTATTCCACAGGTTACGGAGGTAACCTGTGGAATAACAGGTTTTTCCACAGGTTTTTCAGCCTTCTTTCTCTTTACAGTTCAATTTTAATAGTTTCTATTATTGTGTCGTCAAGCTAAGGATCTTTTCTTTTGCAGTGTGTAATCTATTCATCCTATCCAGTAAATTTTTCATTTCAGATACTGTATTTTATTTCTAGAACTCCTTTTTTTTTGGTCTTGCATCTCTTCACAATGTTCCTGGTTTTCTTTAAATCAGTGAATAATTTGTAATAGCTGTTTTCAAGTCTTTGTTTGCTAATATCTTTGTATTCTAGGCTTATTTGTATTGACAGATTTTTCTTCTGGTTATGGGTCACTTTTTTTTTTTTGCGTCTGCACATGTCTGGTAAATTTTGATTAAATTCTGAACATTTTGAATCTTACACTGTTGAGTGGATTTTGTTGTCTTTTATTTTTAAAATATGTATATTTATTTATTTATTTGCTGTGTTGGGTCTTCATTGCTGCCTGTGGGCTTCCTCTAGTTGTGGCAGGCGGAGGCTACTCTTCATTGCGGCACACAGGCTTCTCATTGCGGTGGTTTCTCTTGTTGTGGAGCATGGGCTCTAGGTGCACAGGCTTCAGTAGTTGCGGCATGTGGGCTCAGTAGTTGTGGCGTGCGGGCTCTAGAGCGCAGGCTCAGTTATTGTGGCCCGTGGACTTAGTTGCTCCGTGGCATGTGGGATCTTCCTGGACCAGGGATCGAACCCATGTCCCCTTCATTGGCAGGCAGATTCCCAACCACTGCACCACCAGAGAAGTCCCTGTTGTCTTCTTTTAAATAATACAGGACTTTGTTATGTCAGGAGATTGAGTTACTAGAGGTGAACTCAGTCCCTTCAAGTGTCGCTTTTAAGCTTTGTTAGAGTGTGTATAGTGTAATTTTTATGGCAAGAATAGTTTTCCTTGTTACTAAGTCATAACCCTTCAGAGATATTTATTGAATTCCTTGGGTTTTCAATGTTTATGTTCCACTCTCACTGCTTCCAACTTTTAAGACATCTCCCAGTCCCATTTGAACTCTGAGAGTTGTTGAACTTAAAATTCCTTGCTCATTTTTGCCTTCCTTTGTGCAGTTTTACCATATTGTGTGATTTGCTGTTAGTAGCATACTCAAGGGGACCCCATGAAGATTTCTGGAGCTCTTTTTCTATATAGCTTCCTCATCTGGATCTCTCCCCCACAAATTCCAGCTGCCTTTGCCTCCTTGAACTCTAGTCTTTATTCCTTCAACTCAGTGATACCACTCTGTTTGAGATCCCCTCCCTGCACAATGATCTGCAAATTGACTTTAGGCAGGAAACCAGGATGATGGTAGAATTCATGTAGTTTGTTTTCCTTTTCTCAGGGATCGTAGTCTTACATGGTTTGTTTTCCAGTATCTGGAAGCAGACATTTTGCATATATTTTCCAATTTTCTGATTGTTTGCAGTGACAGATTAAATTCAGTCACAGTTACTATGTCATGGTTGAAATCAGAAGTCCCCTTTTCTTCTTAGGAAGGTAAATGTGGCTAGTAGAAAATGTGTAACAGAGAGAGTGGAGGCAGGGTTCTTGAATAAGAGCAGTATGCATGAAGTCAGGACAACCATGTACGGTCAGGTGTTACACTGCATTGTGAGTGATACCCCTGAAGGTGTGTGGTGCACAGCTTAAATGACAGCTTTGCATGTAGCAGCGCTTAGTGAGGATACAAGTGAGAACATGTAGATGTGGAATTGATGGGACCTTCTCTTTTTTTTTTTAATTTTCAGTACTTTATTCTTAAAAAGAAAAATAATAAAAGGAAATCAGAGAAGGAAACTGCTCCAAATCCATGCCAATTTGGGGACATCCAAGAGTAGAAAATTAATTTAAACAATATTCACTGTTTAGTCATTGAGATGGCACCTCTTCTTAATTGAGTTTGTAGTGTGAGGTGAAGTGAGCCATTGGAGGTGATGTCAAGGTTTTTATTTTATATGATTTATTTATCACTATGGAGGTGAATAAGCCTTATTCACAAGGATTTTGTGAGGCTTAAATGTGCATGTGAAAATGCTTTCCAAATGACAAAGGAGTATACAGTTTGAAGTGTTGTGTATTGCTGAAGTCTACCCTCTGGGAACTTCCCTGGTGGTCCAGTGATAAAGAATCCGCCTTGCAATGCAGGGGATGCGGGTTCGATCCCTCGTCAGGGAACTAAGATCCCACATTCCCCGCGGGGCAACTAATAAGCCCATGTGCCACAACTACTGAGCTTGTGTGCATCAACTAGAGAGCCCACATGCCACAAACTATAGAGCCCACTCACTCTGGAACTCGCGTGCCATAACTACAGAGCCCGTGCCCCCTGGAACCTGTGCACCACAACTAGAGAAGAGAAAACCTGCACACCACAACTAGAGAGAAGCCTGCGCACCAGGACGAAGGCCACCCTCCCCAGCGAAAGATGCTGCATGCCTCAACAAAGATCCCGGGTGCTGCAACTAAGACCCAACGTAGCCAAAAATAAATAAAACTTTAAAAAATATATCATTCACAGTAGTGTCAGATGCTTCACCTTCAACAACAATAACAACAACAACAACAAAACAAAGTCTGTCCTCTGGATCTCTACAGAAAAGCCTACATGATGCCCTTGTGTCATAAGTGACCTGAAAACGTTACTGTAACTCCAAAATATCAGAATTCATATACAAAGAGGAATTTTTTTCCTCTCTGAAGAATTTAGTCTAGTATATGAGAGTTTCTTAGTCTCAGGGTAATCTGTGTAGACAGACCTTTAAAAAAATCCCTTTACTTCAGAAGAGACTGTGAAGACAAACTGGAGTGAATACCAGTGGAGTAGTAAACACTTTTTGTAAGTTGAGAAGATAAAACATTGTTTTCAATGATGCAGTCACCTCAGAATGAAGATGAAGACTGAAGTTTATGATGGAGTCAGCTCAGAGGTCATAGCCAAAAGTGCAGAAGTAACAGCAGTTTTTGAGGCCTTTGTAGAAGATTAACATGTTCCATTATCAAAAGCATTACCACCCCATTTTACCTTCCTATGTTTTCCTTTGCGCTCATCCTTCTATATTATTAGAGGGAAAAGAATGCTTACACTTTTCCATGGTCAGGACATGGAAAGTGGGACGAAAAGTCCCACTTTTTCCCCAGTGAAATCATCATCTATAAGAAATGGACAAGGCCCAAATACAGATTACTTCTAAGTGAGTTGATTTTCTCTGCCTGATTTCTCTTGATTCCAGCCAGATTTTGTTGGTGACAATGTGTGAGAGAAAATTCCCTGATTTCGTGACTTCCAGAAAAGGTCATTTTCACAGCATTCTGAAAAGGCAAAGCAGTTGTTAACGTTTAAAAATATAGTTGAAATCCTTGATTTTATCTTTATTCATTCTATTCAATTATTTTAGATATATGTTTTTAGGTGTTCTGGGCTATTTATTTCATTGACTGTTGCATTATACTGTACCCTAATTAAACATAATTTGTGTATTTCTACATATGTTAATATTATTATGAATATTTATTAATACACAGTTTTGTTATCTCAATATTTTTTGAAAGGTATCTGCCAAAAAGCATCATAAACTCACTCTTCTAATTATTAAACCAGAATGTAAAGTTCTTTTGTTTTACTTTGTTTTATTCTATAATTTATTCTAAGTACATAGAGCATTGTCTGTTACATACAGGAATTCAGTCATTTTATTGGATGAAAAATTATAGATGTAAAACTCTATCTGCCAGAAAAAAAAGTTGCCTTGAAACTCAGGTATGAATTAAAAACATCTCTTTTAGACGAGGATGATTTGACAATTTCCTTATCACATACACACATCAATTGTTGTGGTGTTTCTTTGTATAGAAAACAATGTAAGAAGACTTATGAAAAAATTCATAAAAGATATGAGTTGTATGCTTTATTTAACCAACATTTATTCAGCATACACTTTGTGTCAGGCTCTGTGCTTGGTATCTGGGATTATAAAGGTGACATGGGTATGGTCCTCCTCCTGGAAGAGCTTGTAATTTGTTGGGGAAGACAGTTATGTGAACAGGTAAATAACAGTATAACCTGGAAAGTGCTTTAATAGAAATGATTAAAGTGTCACGAAGTAGAGGTTAAAACAGCTACTTCTGTCCAGAGAGTTGGTGCATCTTTTGCTGGTGTACTAGGTGAAGGCATGGTGAGTGGGAAGACTGGGTAAGGGAGAGGCTTTAGGTGTACTTTACAGTAGCCACTGGCAACATGTGACTAAACTTCTAGCAACTAGTTACAATAAATAGCACATATTTAAAGTATAAAGTTTAATAGGAAACTATCACCACAATCAAGATAATGAACATGTATATATATCCCTTTCTAAAATTTTCTCATGCCCATTTGTATATCTTTTCTGCCTAGATTAGTTTTCATTTTCTAGAGTTTTTAAATAAATAAAGCCACACAGAATGTCCTTTTTGTCTGGCTACTTTCACTCAGCATAATTATTTTGAGATTTATCCATGTATCAATAGTTTATTCTTTTTTATTGCTTAATGGTAATTCCTATACCACAATTTGTCCCTTGTCCTGTTGATGGGTACTTGGGTTATGTCCAATTTCTGATTATTACAAAAAAGCTCTTGTGACCATTCTTAAACAAGTATTTGTGTGGATATTTATATGGTAGATATCTATAAGCTTAAGAAACTGCCAAACACTTTTTCCACAGTAGTTATCTAATTTTACATTCCTACTTGGAGTATATGAGTTTCAGTCCCTCTACATCCTTGTATGGATACACTTGGTATGGTCATTGTTTTAAAATTTAGCCATTCTAATAGGTGTGTGGTGGTATCTTGTGTTTTTGTTTTAATAAATTTATTTATTTTTGTCTGCGTTGGGTCTTTATTGCTGCCCGCAGGCTTTAGTTGCAGCGAGCGGGAACTACTCTTTGTTGTGGTGCACGAGCTTCTCATTGCGGTGGCTTCTCGTTGCGGAGCATGGGCTATAGGCGTGTGAGCTTCAGTAGTTGTGGCATGCAGGCTCAGTAGTTGTGGCACTCGGGCTTAGTTGCTCCGCGGCATGTGGGGTCTTCCCGGACCAGGGCTTGAACCCATGTACCCAGCTTTGGCAGGTGGATTCTTAACCAGTGCACCACCAGGGAAGTCCCTCTCATTGTGGTTTTAATACATATTTTCCTAATTACTAATGACATTGAGCATCTTTTCATGTGCTTACTTGCCATCTTTTATCCTGTTTGGTGAAGGATCTTCACATTTAAGTCTATTTTTAAATAAGATTATTTTCTTATTACTGAGTTTTGAGATTGCTTTAAATAATCTGGGTGCAAGTCCTTTATGAAATGTGATTTATGGATATTTTCACCCACTTTCTGGGTGGTTTTATTTCATTCTCTTGAGTATGTTTTGAAGAGTAATAGTTTTTATTTTTGATGAGATTCAGTTTTTCAAGTTACTGTTTTACGGATTGTCCTTCTGGTATTGTGATCTAAGAAATCTTAACCTAACCAATGGTCACAAAAGTTTTCCCTTGTATTTACTTCTGCAACTTTTAAAATTTAGTTTTACATATAGGTCTGTGATCCATTTTGAGTTTGTTATTTAATATGGTATGAGGTATGGATTTGAAGTTCATTTCTTTGTATATGATTTTCAACTGTTAAAGCACCATTTGTTGAAAAGATTATTCATTCTCAAATGAATTCATTTGCATGTTTATAAAAAATTTTCCATATATTTATGTGTCTTTTTTCTGTGCTTTATAGTGTTTCTATTGATCTTTGGCTGTTTTTATGCAATACCACACTTGTTTGATTACTGCAGCTTTGTAATATGTCTTGAAATCAGGTAGTGTTACTGTTCTAAATTTGTTCTTTTATAGTGTTTGGTTATTTTAGGTCCTCTGCATTTTCATATACATTTTAGTACTGTTTTGTCAATTGCTACAGAAGAAAAGCCTTCTGGGATTTTGACTGGGATTGCTTTAAATCCACAGATAAGTTTGGAGAGAAATGACATCTTGACAATATCAATCAAGTTTTCTGACCCTATGGGAAGATAATATAATTTTGTTTATTTAGATCATTTTAGTTTCTCTGAGCAATACTTTATAGTGATCTCTATATAGGTCTCTCACATATATTATTAGATTTATAAGTATTTCATACTTCTTGATGTTGTTATGTATAGTATTGTTTTTATTTTATTTTGCTATTTTTTTAAAAGACTTTAAAAAATTATTTTATTTATTTATTTATTTTTGGCTGCATTGGGTCTTTGTTGCTATGCACGGGCTTTCTCTAGTTGTGGTGAGCGGGGGCTACTCTTCATTTTGGTGCATGGGCTTCTCACTGTGGTGCATTCTCTTATTGTGGAGCATGGGCTGTAGGCACACAGGCTTCAGTAGTTGTGGCTTACGGGCTCTAGAGCGCAGGCTCAGTGGTTGTGGTCCACGGGCCTAGTTGCTCCGTGGCATGTGGGGTCTTCCTGGACCAGGGCTCGAACCCGTGTCCCCTGCATTGGCAGGCGGATTCTTCACCACTGTGCCACCAGGGAAGCTCCTATGGTATTGTTTTTAAAATTCAATTTCTGATTATTAGTTACCAGTATATAGAAATATAATTGAGTTTTGTGTGTTGACATTTTGTCCTGCACAGATTTTTAAAACTTATTAATTCCAGTACTTTTTTGTAGATTCCATTCTATAGAGATATTCTGTTGATGGTCATGTAGTCTGTGAGTGAAGTCTCTTTTACTTCTTGGTTTCTAATTTGGATGCCTTATTATTTTTTTTTTTCTTTTCTGATTGTACTTTATTGCAACTAGTTTAATTTTGAATGGAAGTGGTGAGAACAGAACAACTTGATTTGTTTTGGATCTTAGAGGAAAAGTATTTAGTCTTTTACCATTAAGTGTGATGTTAGCTGTAGGCTTTAATGTAGTGCCATTTATTAGACTGAGGAAGTTTCCTTCTGTTAAAACTTCTGAGAGATTTTTCCAGGAATGGACGTTGGGTTTGCCTTATGCTTTTTTTTGATCTATAGAGATGATCACATGGCTTTTCTTTTTAAATTTGTTACTATATGGGGGAGTTACAGTGATTGATTTTTTATTGTTAAACCAAGTTGCATTATGCAGATAAGCCCCATGTGGTCATGAAGAATTAATCTTTTTATATGTTGTTGGAATTTGTTAAAATTTCTTCACATGTTGATGAACATAGGTAGTTTTCTTTTCTCCTAATGTCTTTTTGTCTGATTTTGACAGCGGGTTAATGCTGGATTCATAGAATAAGCTGGGCAGTATTCCCTCTTTAAATTTTCTAGAAGAGTTTGTGTATAATTGATATTCTCTCTCCCTTAAATATTTGTT
Source organism: Aethalodelphis obliquidens (assembly GCF_003676395.1). Classification (NCBI taxonomy): domain Eukaryota; kingdom Metazoa; phylum Chordata; class Mammalia; order Artiodactyla; family Delphinidae; genus Aethalodelphis; species Aethalodelphis obliquidens. Next base: position 4,419,491 of record NW_020837970.1, read on the forward strand.
GTTACCAGTGAAACCATCTGGGTCTGGAGATTGTTTTTGTTGGAAGATTTTTAACTAAAAATTCAGCTACTTGGATGATTGATTTCTTCTTGTTTAAACTTTGGTAGTTTGTACTTCTCAAAGAATTTGTTTATGTCATTTAAGTTGTTGAATGAAGAATTTGTTTATGTCATTTAAGTTGTTGAATGTAAGTTGTTTATGTCATTTAAGTTGTTGAAATAGAGTTCATAATATTTGCTTATTATCCTTTTAATATCTGTAGAATTTGTAGTAATGTCACTGTTCTTATTCTTGATATTGCTAATTCGTTTCTTCTTTCTTTTTTCCCTTGATCACTCTGACTAAAAGTTTATTAGTTTTACTGATCTTCTCAAAGAACCAGCTTTGGATTCAGTGGTTTTCTTTATTTTATTTTCTCATTTCTTTGATTTCTGGTGTGATTTTATTATTTGCTTTCTCTTTACTTCAGGTGTAATTTTTTCTTTTTAAATTTTAGATTTTGAAGTCATTAATTTGAGACTTTTCTTATTTTCTAATATAGGTTGTTAGTGCTATAAATTCTCCCCTCTCCTCAAGTACTCCTTTAGTAACATTTCACAAATTTTGATGTGAGTGGTTATTTTCATTTAGGTTAAATAGTTTCTGATATCTCTTTGATTTCTTCTTTGACCCATGAATTATTTAGAAGTGGTTGTTATTCAGTTTACAAATATTTGGGGAGAATATCATTTTAGGGATATTTCTGTTGCTGATTTCTAGTTTAATTCCATTATGGTCAGAGAACGTACTTTGTGTGAATTGAGCCCTTTTAAATGTACTGAGTCTTGTTTTATGGCCTGGAATATGGTTTGACTTGGCAGATGTTCTTCTACTGTTGGTTGGTGGAGTGTTTTCTAAATCAGATCATTTTGGCTTACAGTATTGTTCAGGTCTTTTATATCCTTTCTGATTTTCTTTTAGGTTGATTTACCAGTTGTTGAGAGAGGGGAATTGAAATCTCTGACTAGAGTTGTGAGTGTTTTATTTATCCTTGCAGTTATATTAGTTTGTATACATATATTTTGAAGCTCTATTATTATATGCATTAATGTTTAGGATTTTTATATCCTCTTGATGAGTTGACTGCTTTATCATGAAATGGCCTCCTTTATCCCTGTTAATATTCTTTGCTCATAAATTTACTTTACATGATATTAATAAATATACTTAAGCTTTCTTTTGATGTGTTAGCATTGTATACTTTTTCCTTGTTTTTAACTTTGTTCTATTTAAAGAGCCTTTATTTTAGGCAGCATGTACATTGAGTTTTGCATTTTTACCCAGTCTGAAATCTTTGGTTTTAAACTGGAAATTTTAATGTGGTGTTTGATATGGTTAGAGTTAAAAGCATCATCTTGCTGTTTGTTTTCTGTTGATATTTATCTCACATGTTCTTTTTCTGCCTTCTTTTTAGGATAAATTGAGTATTTTTATGATTCTATTTTGTATTCTTTGTCACCTTATTAGGAAAACCTTTTTGTTGTTAATTTAGTGGTTGTGTTAGGATTTATAGTATACATTTTCAACTTATCTTAATGTACCTTAAGGGATACCATGTCATTTCATGTATAGTTCAAGCACCTTACCATACTGTACATCCATTTCTCCCATCCCAGCTTTTGTGTTATTGTTGCCATACATTTTACTTTTACATATGTAATAAATCCAACACCAGATCCTTGTTATTTTTGTTTAATCCATCATCTCTTAAAGAAATTTAAATAATAAAAACCCATATACATTTATTAAGTTACCATTCCCATTGCTCTTTATTTCTTAGTATAGATCTGCATTTCCATCTGGCATCATTTTCCTTGGTTTGAAGAACTTTAATATTTCTCACAGTGGAGATCTGTTGTTAGTGAATTCCTTTCAGCTTTTGCATGTCTCAAAAATTCTTGAGTAGTTCTTGTTTTTAAGAAAGTATTTTTGCTAGGTATAGAATTCTAGATGGGTAGCTTTTTCTTTCAGCATTTTAAAGATTTGCTCCAGTGTCATCTTGTTTTTATAATTTCCAATGTGGAATCTAATGTCATTTTTGTTTCTCTCTATGTAATGTGTATCTTTTTTCTCTGTTTGCTTTTAAGATTAAAAAAATTACTGGCTTTGAGCAATTTGATTATGATATGACTTGGTGTATGCATGTCTTCATGTTTCTTTTGCCTGGTATTTGTTGAACTTCTTTGATCTGTGAGTTTATAATTTTCATCAAATTGGGGCAAATTTTGGAAACTTTCTTCAGATAATTTACTGTGCCCCCTCACCTTCAGAAACTCCAATTATATGGGGAAGGACTCTTGGACTTGTGCCACAGCTCACTTCATTAAAAAAAAAAATCCTCTTTTCTCTTTGTGTTTAATATTGGATTGTTCTGCTATGTCTTCAACTTTACTACCTTTTTTTCTTCTGCCATGTTTAATCTTCCATCAATCTCGTTCTGTGTAATTTTCATCTCATACATTATAGTTTTCATCTCCAGACGCTCGATTTGTGTCTTTTTTTTTAAGCTTTTAAAAATTTATTTATTTTTGGCTGCTTTGGGTCTTTGTTGCTGTGTGTGGGCTCTCTCTAGTTGTGGCGAGGGGGGGCTTACTCTTTGTTGTGGTGCACGGGCTTCTCATTGTGGTGGCTTCTCGTTGTGGAGCACAGGCTGTAGGTGCGCGGGCTTCAGTAGTTGTGGCACGCAGGCTCAGTAGTTGTGGCACATGCGCTTAGTTGCTCCGGGACACGTGGGATTGTCCCAGATCAGGGCTTGAACCTGTGTCCCCTGCATTGGCAAGCAGATTCTCAACCACCGTGCCACCGGGGAAGTCCCCGATTTGTGTCTTCTTATATCTTCCACATCTCTAAAACTTTCTGAACACATGGAATAGTTATAGTAACTGATTTAATATCCTGGTTGGTTGGTTCTTACATCTGTGTCAGTTGTGGTTGGAGTCAGTTGATTTTTCCCCTCTCTGTATGGTTTGTACCTTTTTGCTTCTTTGTATGGCTAGTAATTTTTTATTAGTTTTCAGATTTTATTGTGATTTTACCTTGTTGGGTGCTGTATATTTTTATATTACTAAAACTATTCTTGAACCTTGTTCTGGATGTAGTTAAGTTACTTTGAAACATCTTAATCCTTTTTGGTATTTTTAAGATTTGTTAGGTGGGTCCAGAGTAGTGCTTGGGCTGGGGCTGATTATTCCTCACTACTGAGGGAGTCTGTTTTATGTACTCTACCAGTGCCTCAAGACTCATGAAATTTTTCAGTCTTGCTGCTGGGAGCAGATACTATTACTGGCCCTGTGCTTGACACTTTTTATCTTTTGGGGTTATTCTTTCTCCAACTTTAGGTAGTTTCCTTACATGCATGTGCTGATCATTACGCAAGGGGAACCCTCTTGTAGGAGTTTGCTTGATCTCAGTGCTGCTCTCTGGCTTTCCATCCTGCTTATTCTGTGAGGTCCATGTTATGAATTCACTGCGTCTATCAGTCTCCACCTTCACATCCCCCTAGTACCTCTGCTTGGGAACTTTCTCACGTCAGTAAGTTTGATCATTTGTAGGGCTCATCTGATTTGTTTCTTGACTCTCAAAGATCACTGTCCTTTGTCGCCTGTTGTCCAGTGTCTTGAAAATTGTTGTGTCATTTATTTTCTCTGTTTTATGCTTTTTTTCAGGCACAAGTGTAAATGCAGTCCTTATTATTGCCTATGACTCTGTCTTTACTGGAAACAGAACTTCTGCCTGTTTATATTTAAATTAGTTTTTTTGTTTATTTTTAATAATTATTTTCTTTATTATTATTATTTTTGGTTGTGTTGGGTCTTAATTGCGGCCCGTGGGATCTTCGTTGAGGCATGTGGGATCTTTTTTGTTGTGGCACGTGCTCTCTTCATTTCTGTGCTCGGACTTCTCTCTAGTTGCAGCGTGAGGGTTTTCTCCCTCTAGCTGTGGCCTGCAGGCTCGAGGGCACGTGGGCTCTGTAGTTGTGCGCAGGCTCCAGAGCGTGTGGGCTCTGTAGTTTGTGGCATGCAGGCTCTCTCGTTGAGGCATGTGAGCTCAGTGGTTGTGGCGCATGGGCTTAGTTGCTCTGTGGTGTGTGGGATCTTAGTTCCCCGACCAGGGATTGAACCCATGTCCCCTGCATTGCAAGGCAGATTCTTTACCACTGGACCACTGGGGAGGTCCCTAAATTAGTTTTAAAAAATAAAATTCATTTTCTCTGTTGCGCTAGCCACATTCTAAGTACTTAGTAGCCACATATATCTAGTGGCTACGATATTGGAGAGTACAAGTATAGAATATTTCCATCATTGTAGAAAGTTCTGTTGGACTGTACTTCACTAGGCCGTGTATTGTTATATTGGGTTGGCCAAAAAGTTCGTTTGGGTTTTTCTGTAAGACGTTACAGAAAAACCCAAACGAACTTTTTGGCCAATCCAGTATGTAATGTGCTTATATATGTAATAGAAGCTCATATAAAAAGTGTAATTAGGGCTTCCCTGGTGGCGCAGTGGTTGGGAGTCCACCTGCCGATGCTGGGGACACGGGTTCGTGTCCCGGTCCCGGAGGATCCCACGTGCCGCGGAGCGGCTGGGCCCGTGGGCCATGGCCGCTGGGCCTGCGCGTCCGGAGCCTGTGCTCCGCAGCGGGAGAGGCCACAATAGTGAGAGGCCCGCGTACCGCAAAAAAAAAAAAAAAAAAAAAAAATAAAATCACACCTGGGAATGCAGGTTTTCTAAAAAAAAAAAAAAGTGTAATTAGATTTATGTTTTGTTTTTGCCATAAACATAATAATTAAGTTTATGTTTAAGTTAAGCTTATATATTTCTGTTTACACAAAGGCATCTAGCTTGTTAATTTTGAGTTAATCAAATTTATATAACTTATATAGTGGATTGTGAAACTGGGACTGGGTTTCAGCTTCATTGCTCTTTTCTCTGCATTATAGCATGGTGAGAAATTTCTGGCTTGTTGTGTCATGTCTTATTTTGAATTGTTTGTTTCTTGTGGCACTTATCATTCTGATTGATAATGTTCTGGACCCTTTGTATTCACAGGCCTAAGACAGTGCCTGGCATGCAGTAGGTGCTTAAATACTTGTTTATTCAAAAAATATTTATACACTTACTTGAGCCTGACATTCTGTATGGGATATAAGACTAATTTCTGTTGCAAACCTAATAGACTATGAATATGCATTCATCCATAGAGAGACTACAACACCCTAAAAGTAGAATGAACCTATGTCCTGAAAACTTAAACTAGATTTCCAGTCATTCTACCCAGTGAGATGTGGAGTGGCATAGCTGATCTCACTTACAATCTAACAAAAAATAGTGCTCCCCTTTCCTCAGTGAATGTCGGAGCTATTTCATGTAGAGAGCAATATCCAACAGTTAAATAAGAACTCTTGAAGAGTATCTATGAATGTTAGTTAACTAGCTGGCTTCATGAAATATGGAAGCGAGAATCCAGCTTTTATAGGAGAAATACCTTCCATACTTAGGAAACCAATTTTCTTCAGTCCAATCTATTGTAAATTGAGAAATTGGGGATAGTTTAGTCAATATTTAAGTTTCTTGTTTTGACTTGGCTGTTTAATCTACTTAATTGTTAAGAAAGAATTTCATATTCAAGTATCAAATGCTTATGCTATTACATGGTTAGTTATGCTTGTTACTATTTAATACAATTGTTTAAAAACAGGTCATGTCATGCTTTGGTGATGCAAGCAAATATTGAATAGATGTTCACAGGCATTTGTTTCAGTTAACTTTGGTCTTAAAAAGAAATAGGATTATTATTCAGTTTTTTGACATGACAAAATTAATCTGAAAAATCAAAATAAATAACTACTATAAAATAGAGTGTATATCTCTTTTACAAATGAAATCACTATCTCTGAGTTATAAAGTTTGAAAATGCATTTGTCAGATATGTAATTTATTTGTATTCTGACTTATCTAAAAAAGAATTTGAGTTGGACATATTCACTTGCTAGAGAAAGGAAATGATTAAAATTTCCTAACTAGTACACATTTACTCTTTTAATAGTCATTTTATTAATAATAACTGCATTTTAGAATTTGGTTTGAGTCATTTTTGCAGTAAAGTTCTGTTTTAAATAATTTCAGAAGTCTTTACAAATGCATGGAGCAAAATTTAGACTTTCAGAGATTTGCTCTGAGATTTAAGGTATTTTAGTAGCTATATCCAAATGTACTTTTGTTAACCAAAGCTATTTTGTTGTGCCTTATCCTAATTCTCTGAGATATAAACTAATTTTTGAGATTAGATAAAACCATTAGTTCAGTAAATAAGTACTTTATGTTCAACACTGTGCTAAGTGCTTTGAGGATAATAAAGATGTATTGGATGTGGCAGTGCAGCTTTATATATCTAACAGAAGAGAGAATATGTATACTATACTAAGAATACAAATATAAACATTTTTGGATTCTTATAGACATGTTTTAGAAAAAAACCTATAAAAAAAAACTCAGTGAGTAAATGGGCTAACATGACTGTCTTTTCCCCCTTATGTATCTAACCTTATTGTTAAAATAAAAACCACTAGTACAGGGCTTCCCTGGTGGCGCAGTGGTTGAGAATCTGCTTGCTAATGCAGGAGACATGGGTTCAAGCCCTGGTCTGGGAAGATCCCACATGCCGCGGAGCAACTAGGCCCGTGAGCCACAGCTACTGAGCCTGCGTGTCTGGAGCCTGTGCTCCGCAAGAGAGGCCGCAATAGTGAAAGGCCTGCGCACCGCGATGAAGAGTGGCCCCCGCTTGCCACAACTAGAGAAAGCCCTCGCACAGAAACGAAGACCCAAGACAGCCAAAAAATAAATAAATAAACAAATGTGGGGTTTAAAAAAAAAAAAAAAAAAAGAAAAAACCACTAGTACAAGACTCTATAGTTAAATTTGTATAAGCAGTCTCAAAATATTACGGTACATTGTACGGTACAGCACAGTACAGTTAAACAGGTAGTATTGTGTACATAGTGCCAATAGATACGTGGGGAATGAATGCTTGTGAAAACTGTTCTTCTTGAGGCTTTGTATCAGTAACTAACTTACACCTTCCATCATTTTCAAAGTGCAGATTGTTACCCATTAGTGGGTTAAGAAATCACTTTAGTGGATCTCAGAGAGCATGATTAAGAAATGGAACAGTATCACATGCACTTAGAGGATTGTTTTTGTAAAATTAGTTTGTTATTTAAATATACATTTGTGTACACTAGGTGATATAAAATGTATTTAACAGTGAGTGGATTGTGGTTTTTTTTAAAAAAATTGAAAGCCACAGCTTTAGTAGTTGGTTTTAGCTGTTTTCAGAGTGTCAGTTTCTCTTACTATTTTGTAAGGTGTGAAAATGATTGGATTTTCATATCTGATGTGATGGGTTTGCTCTTTGTTAATGCTGCTTTGCAAAATGCTAGGTACTGGGGTTTAAACTCCACTCCAGATTTTCCTGTATTTGATAACGGGTCTCTTACAACTTTTTTCGTTTTTAGTAGCCTTTAGTCTTTTGGGTCACTGACCTTTAACTCATGTTAGACAACTACCTTTAAAGAAAAAAGACAGCTTTATTGACATTGGAAGCAATAGGCATTTTAATCCATATTAAGGACAATATCTCAGAAATATAAAGAGAGAAACTAGAATATAATTATATAAAAACAAAAACAAAAAAACACAGCATCAAGCAGGAGAAAATTCTTGCAGTTAATGATGTAACCTACCTGGGCCTCATTTTGAAAAGAAAGAGGAGGTTGTTACTAAATCTCTCAGGTTACTTTCTTATACAAATTTGGAACACTTGAGACATTTTTAACTCTCTTTCAGCTCTGGAATTCTACAATTATTTGGAATGATCCTATAAACAGCTTCACTTTCAGGAATTCAGAACCCCTAATGAAGTGGAAGTGAATTGTGTTCACTAATATGTGTGCATTAAAATTACTTTACAAGAGTAAAGAGTCTGGACTGTTTGACAAAGTTGGTATAGAAAAATTAAATGCTCATAGCCTGTATATTGGAAAAAATATCTTAGAACTTTCCGTGAATTGAATGTTTCTTTGAAGCAGGTTGAGGCTATTTATTTTTACCCTGTGTGGTAGGATCATTTTTTGAAATTGTAATGAAAATCAACTGCAAAAGATAATTCAGCATTTAAGTACTCTTTAACTTCTATTTTCTAGGAACACATATAGTTCTTAAAATGAGATTATTTTCAGAATCGTAGCAGGTCATTGCTTTTATTGCTCTTTCACACTACTTGATTTTTGGATATGATTGTCATGGTCTTTGCTGTTAACTTGAAGACTCCTACAGTATAGAAAACACAGCTTACTCGACTTGGGAATGTGGTGTGGTATAAGTTGAATAGAGATGAAAAAACAATTTCTTTAGGTCAGAAGTATTTTACATCTGGAAACATACCCTCGAACTCTGGCTGTAGTTTTTCCACATGTGTCATTTATTAGCAAATATATTTCTATGAAATTTTGACAGAGTGTTCTATGGAAATGGTTTTAGAGCCTCTACTCTTTCTTCCTAAGGAAAGCTTTAATTCTAGGCAGAATTTAGCTTTGTTTTGATAAGGTGTTAAATCTTCAGTCAGTGTAGGAGACATTCTTAACCAAAGTATTATGCCTGTACTGTTTTTATCTTTGCTTTAAATTTTTTTAGGAAAAGTGTTTTGAGATATTTGAAAAGGGAGAAATCCTTGATCAAATTTGAGTTGGACTCAGTGTTTTATTTCATTGGCCTTCATGCTTTAGGACATCTGCTTTATAATATGAAAGAGGGTTCCCACTCTCAACCTGCCCTCCCTCTTTCTGGATGCATCTGTTTATTTTGAAGTAACCCTGGTTCTCTATGAGCTGTCAGGTACTGTTGATTCCTTGTATTAGAGCAAGTGAAAATTGGTATGGTTGTGACAGGATATATACGCTGTGTTTCAAGGAGGAATCAGCCAGAGTTTGAACATTGTTCATGTATGTATGGTAGGGTGCTGCTAACTTGGTTCCCGGAGAACATGAGATTGCCATGGCAACAAAAGCTCTTTGAAGGCAGAAATCTTGGCAGAGTGGTTGGGTCTTTTGAAGTGCTGGGTGTTTTGATAGGAAAGGATCCAGTCAGCAATAAGCACACAACTGTCGGCCAGCAGTCAAGGAAAATAAGCATTTCGCTTTTAGCTTTAACTTGAGGGCAAATATATTTTGTTTCCCCCTCAATGCTAATCTTCCTTCAGAACAAATATTTACATGAGGTTTTCTTATCACATGTATGCTGTTTCGGGAATATAAGTTTCCAAGCATGTGCTTTGTGATGTTTTGGCTGGCCTAAAATTGTCTCAATTTTTAGTAGAATCATAGTTGTGTAATGTGTTCTAATACTAATGGGTTCTGATATTAAAAGTAGAGTAGATAAAAATCAGTACAAAGTACTTAGTTCAGAATTTGGTATTGTTTAAGAACTAGAGAAAAACAAAAATAAATCCTTAAACTCCATGATCTGCCTACTGTTTTCAAGATCCTTATCTGACCAACTTTATTTTTTTTCTCTCTCTCTATTCTCCACTGTTAATCTCAACCTTCATCATGGTTTTGCTCTTGTGGATGTTCAGTCCTGCTTCTGGGCCATCACTCCTGCATAGCATGCCTTCTCATTTTTCTTTCCAAACACTACTCATCTCAGAATTTCCTTCTCAAGTTTCACTTTTGTTATTAAGCTTTCCCTGTCTACTGTAACCTCCAGGAATCTTTTCCTTCCCAAACTCTTGATTAGAATTTACATATTGAATCATCCCTTTTGGTTATTGAGAGCGGAGACTGGGTTGATCAGTTAAATTCTTGTCAAGGACATTCGTTGGTACTAGGTGGAACATAGTTTACTAATATGTTGAGTTCTGTATAGTTCGTGAAACTCATGGTTCTTGTTTGAGCCTTTCTTTAACTCTGGCTTCCTCTCAGTCTTTTGTGCTTGTGAATCTGTCTAGTTCATTGAGTGACGAGGATAGGCAGACTTGTATGCCGAGGACCAGATGTGTCTCTTTCCTCACTGCGATACTCTTGGCTTTTTGTTGACCTTTACATATAAAGGATTTGGCTAAGCTCAGAAGAGAGGAAGTGGGGAACCAACTGATTAGGATTGTTCTGGGTTAAAAAAAAATTCATAAAGGGAGAGAGGATGTTCATTACTGAGAATTGGGTAGGGGCACTGCCCCAGGTTTTTCAGCTCAGCCTCACTAGGGTAAAAAATGGAGGTCAAGTGTCAGGGCAGATAATCTATCCATTGGAGCTCTTCTTATCTGAGGAAATTTGAACACTGTAACCATAGTTGAATTGCCAGAAAGTGTGTGTTGTTTCATATTAAGCTAGTTAATCGAGGAACTTCTCTTTTAGCTAGATAAAAATATATATCAATTTTTGAGCTACTCATTGGTACTAAACAGGAACATAATTTTGATCCCTATTTCTTTGGCTTGGGTTTAATTAGAAACAGTTGAAAAAGCTGGCCCCCGTTATTTTCTTTTCTATCCATTCATATAGTATTACTCTTAGAGCACTAACCTAAGATGAATTAGGTTGCTTTTCAGTTAATTTGAAACAAATAGGAGCCATCTGGAAGTGTAGTAACATGACTTTTACTCTGAGTGAAATGGGATGCTATTGAAGGGAATGACATCTGACTTAATGTTTTAACAGTATCTTCTTGGCTGCTGTGTAGAGCATAGTAGAAAGAAGAGACCAATTAGGAGGCTATAGAATATGTGGTTAAATTTTAGATGTACATTGAAAGTAGGACTGATAGCTGTTAGGCCTCAGCAACAGAAAGAATAGAAACTATTAATTGAGAATGGGAAGACTGAAGGAGGAACACATCCTTTTTTTTTTTTTTTTTTTTTTAAAGAAATAAGATTGGGAATCTACTTTCAGACATGTTAAATGCCTATTAGACATCCAGGGGGAGATATTAGTAGGTAATTGGATATTCTGTTCTGGGATACCAGGTAGAGATGTGAACTGGAGATCCCAACTTGGGAGTCACTCTTCTTTGTATTGACATTTATATTGTTTCTACATTTTGCAATTACAAATAATGCTGCAACGAAGAATCTTGTTCATATGTATTCTTGTATTTCTGGAGGCACATTTTCAAGGGAAATTTCCAGAAGTGGAACCACTGGGTCAAAAAGCAAATGCATATGTAGTTTTGTTAGATACTGCCAAAGTCCCTTCCCAAAGTGTTGTGCCCAACTTGCATTCTTACTAGTGATATTTAGTAATGGTCACAGACATTTTAGTGGTGGGAAAAAAACTTATTAGTCATCAAGTATAGGTAATTCACTTCTTTTATAACAACTTCATTGAGATATGATTCACATACCACACAGTTCACACACTTAAGGTGTACAATTCATATATGAAATGTCCAAAATAGCCAAATTTATAAAGATAGAAAAATAGATTAGTGGTTATCTAGGCTGAGTTTTGGGTTGGTAGATTGTGGGGAGAAGAGGAGTGGCTACTAATGGATATGGGTTTCTTGGGGGTGTAGTGTGATGAAAACGTTCTAAAATTGATAGTGGTGATTTGATGGTTGCATAGCTGTGATTATACTAAAAACTGTTGAATTATACACATCTGAGTATATATGGAATTTAAAGCCATGGGATCAGAGTGAATTTAGATGAAGAAGAGCTCAAAGGACTGTGTATGTACTTCAACATTTAGAAGTTAGTGTGATGCGCAAGAGATACTTGAGAAGGCATGTCAAGAAATACAGGAGGAAACCAGACAAGTATGGAATCATGGAAGGTAAATGAAGAGAGTGTTTCAGGAAGAGGGGCTACTAACAGTATTAAATGCTGCTGATGGGTAAGTTAAGATGAGGATTAAGAGTTGACCATTTGATTTAACAACTCCAAAAGAAGCAGTTGTGGTAGAGTGGCGGAGACAAAAGTCTAGTGGGAGGGAGTTTGTGGAAGAGTGGAAGTAAAGAAGTTAGAGACAGCAGGAATAAGGTCCTGTACCCAAGAATTTTGCTCTTGTGGAAAAGATAGAAAAGGGGTGTGGCTTTGTGGTGGTGGGGAGAGGTAAGTGGGTCAAAAGCAGTTTTAAGTTTTTTATCTTTTTTTAAGATTGAGAGTTAATAGCATGTTATAGGGTCATAGGAATGAGTCAATAGAAAGAAAAAGAACTGACGATACAGGGAAAGGGAGAATTGCTTGAGTTGGTGAGAGGAAGATGGATTGGGTTTGGCTAAGCAGGGACAGCTCATAGGAGCAGGAGAGAAAATGATGTATATTAGGTTATCAGTATGACTGATATTTTAGAAATACAGAAGTGAAAATACTGTTATGGTCTTTATTTTGCTACTTTTTCTCTATATGACTTTTATTAAATCTGATAATAAGCCTGTGAATATCATGGTAAAATTGATATTGAAAGGTGTGGAGGAGCTATGAAATGTTTATGCTTAGAGTTAAGAAAACTGTTGAAATATATTTAATTAAATAATGTTGCCCTTCAAAGTCAGTCAGTATCTGTCTGGTGGTTCTGTTAGCTATCAGTGGATGGACAAAAGTCTCAAGGTAATATTTGCAAATCAGCAAATCCTAATAATCATTGTCAATTGTATACAATTAGACCAGTTAGTATTAGCATGTCACTTAAGAGTGACTGACTATGGATGTGGAGTAAGTTTCATTTTAATTAAGAGTTGGATATAGAATGGAAGGAATCTTTTTTTTTTTTATTGAAGTACAGTGATTTACAATGTTGTGTTAGTTTCTGGTGTACAGCAGAGTGATTCAATGATTCAAAGACTATATATATTCTTTTTCGTATTCTTTTCCATTATGGTTTATTACAGGATATTGAATATAGTTCCCTGTGCTGTACAATAGGACCTTGTTGTTTATCCATTCTATATATAATAGTTTCTGTCTACTAGTCCCAAACTCCCAACCCAACCCTCCTCTCCCCCCTCCCCCTGCCCCGCCCTTGGCAACCTCAAGTCTGTTCTCTATGTCTGTGAGTCTGTTTCTGTTTCATACGTAGTTCATTTGTGTCATATTTTGGATTCCACATACACGTGATATCATGGTATTTGTCTTTCTCTTTCTGGCTTACTTCGCTTAGTATGATAATCTCTAGGTCTCTCCATGTAGCTGCAAATGGCATTATTTCATTCTTTTTTATGGCTGAGTAATATTCCATTGTGTGTGTGTGTGTGTGTGTGTGTGTGTGTGTGTGTGTATACACACATACACATATACCACAACTTCTTTATCCATTCATCTGTTGATGGACATTTAGGTTGCTCCCATGTCTTGGCTATTGTGAATAGTGCTGCTATGAACGTAGGGGTGCATGTATCTTTCTGAATTATAGTTTTGTCCAGAAAAATGCCCAGGAGTGGGATTCCTGGATCATATAGCATTTCTGTTTTTAGTTTTTTGAGGAGCCTCTATACTGTTAGAATGGAAGGAATCTTAAGCTACATCTAGTCTATCTAATTTTGCAGATTAGATTTTTGTTTAATATCCTGCAGACAGAAGAGTGGAATTGAATAGGAAAACTGAGATATAGACCCAAGACTTATGGAGATTTAGTACATGATAAACCTGGCGTTTCAGGGGGAACAAATGGGATAACCATTTTAAGAAATGGTTAACCATTTGGGAAAAGGTAAAATTAAATTCATACCTCACATCATACAGAAAAATAAACAGCAAATGACCAGAGATCTTATTTTATTTTATTCTTTTTGCGGTACGCGGGCTTCTCACTGTTGTGGCCTCTCCCGTTGCGGAGCACAGGCTCCGGACGCACAGGCTCAGTGGCCATGGCTCACGGGCCCAGCCGCTCCGTGGCATGTGGGATCTTCCCGGACCGGGGCACGAACCTGTGTCCCCTGCATTGTCAGGTGGACTCTCAACCACTGCACCACCAAGGAAGCCCAGAGATCTTATTAAGAATGAAACTGTATGAATACAAAAAGAAAACATGGGTGGATTCTTCTGTAACCTGGGTGTAAGGAAAGGTTTTCTGTGACTCAAAATCCAGGTGCAACAAAAGGAAAGATTGGTAAATTTGACTTTATAAAAATTTAAAGTAAGACTTTTACATGGCAGAAACCCCACTAATAACAAAGCCAAAAAGATATAAAACTGGGAGAAAATACTTGCATTATATATCACAGATAAGGGGCTAATATCCCTCATGTAAAGGCAAAATAGAAAGAGACCCTAATAGAAAATAGGTTAAAAGACATGGGCAGATAGTTCTCACAAAAAGCTATAAAAATTTCCCTTAAACATGTGATAAGATAATCGCTCTCACTTATAAGAGAAATTCAAGTTAAAACTTGCACTGATGCCAGTTTTCACCTGTGAGATTGGCAGAAATTTAAAAGTACAATCAAATACTTGTTAGCTGTGAGGAGAGAAGTATTTTCATACTTCGTTGATGGTAATACAAACTGGTATTTTGATGCCACTGTACCCCAGGTTGGCACAGTGTGGCTCAAGAAGTGGCTTCCTTTCAGATCAAGAGGTCAAAGGAAGAGAAGGTGCTGACCTTCAGTAGATCCCTTTTCCTAGTCTTCCCACAAATCCCTGAGGTCAGAAGGTGGGAATTCCTGCCCACTTTCCTTTTTGGGCCTCAAAACTATGATCTCTCCCACCAAGACTGGCTTTTGAGATGCTAAAGGCGGGTTAAAGGACACAAACAGTCCTTTCCCAAGATAGTAGTGGGACTACAACATGGGAAATGTTTTGATTGTAGGAAAATGAATATTCACTAACTTTTTTAAAAAAAATTTATTTATTTATTATCTTCGGCTGCTGCGCATGGGGTTTCTCCAGTTGCAGCGAGTGGGGGCTACTCTTGGTTGTGCTGCACGGGCTTCTCATCGTGGTGGCTTCTCTTGTTGTGGAGCATGGGATCTAGGTGCGTGGGCTTCATTAGTTGCAGCACGCGGGCTCAGTAGTTGTGGCTCACGGGCTCTAGAGCACAGGCTCAGTAGTTGTGGCACACGGGCTTAGTTGCTCCACGGCATGTGGGTCTTCCTGGACCAGGGCTCAGACCCATGTCCCCTGTATTGGCAGGCGGATTCTTAACCACTGTGCCACCAGGGAAGCCCACTAACTCTGTCTTGTCCCTTTGGTAGCAGGTCATAGTCTCTCTTTCAGTAAATGGATTTATCAGGATAGGCATGTGAGAGCAAAGGTCAGGTAATTGGAAAGGCCAAAATTAAATAAAATAATCCTCATTAACTGTCATTGCATAAGTCATGTGTTATATATATGTGCAGAGAGACAATTTTTAGGTTGATAATACAGCAAGGAAAGTTAACTAATGTGAACTCAACAATGCCCTGATTACATGTCATCACATTTAGAATTATTTTGTTTGTGCTAGCTACTAGACCTGGAATAGAAGGTGGTGTGGCAGTTGACAATAACATAAGTCAAATTAAAAAGTGAGTTATCCTGTTGGGTGAGAATATAAAATGGTACAAGCTGCTTTGGAAATCATCGTGGCCATTCCTCAAAATATTTATCCTAGAGTTAGCATATGACCCAGTGGTTCTGCTCCCAAGAGAGTTGAAAACATGTCCACTCAAAAACTTGTACATGAGTGTTTATAGCAGCATTGTTCCCAGCAGTCAAAAAGTAAAAGACAAGCCAAATGTCTGTTGACTGATGAATGTATAACGTATTGTATACCCATACAGTGGAGAATTAAGTGGCCATAAAAAAGAAGTAAACTAATGATACATGCTGCAACATGGCTGAACCTGGAAAACATGATAAATGAGAGAAGCCAGTTGCAAAAGGTCACATATTGTATGATTCCATTTTTATGAAATGTCTAGAATAGGTAAATATAAAGGTAGAAAGTAGATTAGTAGTTACCTAGGCCATGAGGGTTGTAGGGAGTAGTTTGAGGGAGGAAAGGGAGGTACTGCTAATGGACATTGGTTTCTTGGGGGTGTTGTGTGAAGAAAATGTTTTAAAATTGAAAGTGGTGATTTGATGTTTGCACAACTATGAATATACTGAAAACTATTGAATTGTATACTTTAAATATGTGAATTGTGAAGTATGTGAATTATATCTCAATGAAGTTGTTATAAAAGAAGTGAATTACCTATACTTAATAACTAATATATTTGTTCCCCGTCACTAAAATGTGTGTGACCCATTCCTATATACATTGCTGGTGAGAATGCAAGTTGGCACAACTCTTTTGGAAGGGACTTTGGCGCTATCTAACAAAACAACATATGCATTTGCTTTTTGACCCAGCAATTCCACTTCTGGAAGCTGACTCTGAAGATTGCCTCCAGCAATACAAGAGTACACAGGGACAAGGTTATTCATTACAGCATTACTTCTAATTGTAAAATAATGGAAACAACCTAAATGTCAATACAGAGGAGAATGATTAAATAAAAACTATGATACATCCACAAAATGCTTGTATATAAAAGAATGAGGAAACCTCTATGAATTGATGTGGAGTGATTTTTAGGATTATGTGATTAAGTATAATACCACAAGCAAAGTACAAATGAACATCTGTACTATACTAACTTCTGTAAGAAAGAAGGCAGCGTAAGAAATTACACATATATCTGCAGATGAAATACAGGAAAGATAAACTAGAAACCACAGACACAGTGAATAGGAACAGGGTGGAAAGAATGAGGGATGGGAGTGGGATTAAAGATATGGAGGAGGTTGTGACATTACTGAGTATACTTTTTTGTATGGTTCTGACTTTTGGAACCATGTCATTGTTTCACGTGTTTTTTTGTTTTTTAAATCTATAAAGTTAGAGAAAAAATGAAAACAAAAGTGGACTAAAACAGAAACAAATGAACTCAACTGATTTCAAATGAATTACATAGTTACAATGTGGGTTGGGATGGGGCCACACCAGCACATTTTGAACACAGTATTTGGACTGTATGGCCTTAAGGCTGAAGACAAAAAGACCTCTTTAAAAAATACCCAGTTTGTAGGCTTTCCTTTTTTGTGCAGAGCTACTATGGGCTAGCAAATCCAAAACTACTTTCTATATATACCAGGATTGAGCAAATGGTAAAAAAATATTTTATGGGCAATGGAAGCCAGATTTCTTATTGTTGGAGGAGGGAGTTTTAAATATGCAAAGGGAGAAGGCTAGAAGGAAGAAATCCTGTGGTGTTCAGTTGGAATTTGAAGTAGAGATAAACTGATCTTTCTTTCTTCCTTCTGTGTGTTCATGCATCTGTCCATTCATCCATCAGTCTATCCGTCGATAGAAATAATTATAGATGAGACGGGTGTGTGTGTGTTTGTGTGAGTGAATGTATGTGTATGAATAAATGTGTATATGTATATATATTAATTTATTTCATACTCTTTTATATCAACCCCTTGCATGGATCTGCTTCCTAGATAATTTTTAGTCAGTAATTTTATCATTGATTAAACTTGCTAGGTAGGATATTACAAAAAAATTCATTTAGACACTCTCTTTGTTTTTGTTGTTTGGCCATTTACAGAATGAATTTGTTAAATACATTTGCTAAAACATTAGACTTCTAGCTGTTTAATTTTGTAAATGCCCCCCCAAATTTTCCTTTAAGAAAAACATTAGTGTTATTGATAAAATGTTAGTAAAGAACCTCCTGTAATAAACATTTGTAGCATGTGCAAGTGTAAAGCAACATGTCTCTAGCAATCTTTAGTGATTAATAGATTAAATTCATTTTTACATTTGGATTTATGTACTACCATCTAACTCATGGCATGATCTAATAATACAAGATATGGTAATAGTAAAATATTAGTAATCGAGATGCTTTTATCTATAGTTGACAAAATGTAGTCTAAAGAAGAATTAAAGCTGTATTGGAGTCATTGGATTTGCTACTGAACACTACATTGAAAGTATATAATTATCGTGTGTATAATTATAGTCTTATAATTTGTATATAATCATACTCCTATACTTTGAGGAAGAAAATATGTGTGAATTGTAGGTATTTTAATGATTGTTAATAAATTAAGTAATAATTGAATTTTCTTTTGGTGATTTCAAATTATTAGAATCCCATCCTAAAAAAATTGAATTACATAATAAAGCCTGCCTTAGTCTATAACCTGTGTGAATATGTTAAAAAGTAAAATATTCTAGTGACCCCAAACTAATTTTTTGTTTATTACTATTTAGTTTGAGACAGTTCTAAGCACTTATAGCAGAGAGTTGACACATAACCAACTACAAGTAACAATTTTAATAAAAGTTTAGAATTAAGTTTTTAAAAAAGAGCTATCTTTGCATCTAAATTGAGGCCTCTACACATTGTTTCTTACTAAACGTAGTCAGAGATACTTGGAAAAAATGGCTGGTTTTGTATTTGATGCAGGAAATGTACAAAATAAGCCTGGAACATCTTGTTATACCAGGTAATAAGTAATAAGGAAGCTTCAAAGACTAATGGAATCTTGTCAGAAAGACACAGGGTCCAACTTGAAGAGCTTCCCATAGGCTGAAAATTGGACAGTTTGAGCTTTAATAATATCTGTAGCAGATTGAGACACTTCATATATGTTTAAATACAGGAGTTCATAATGACTTTAAAAAATGACTGGTCATACTGGTGGAGGATGCTATTGAACCAGTCATTATTTTAAAAGTGGGAAATGAAAGGAAAGAATGGCTTATCCTATCTTTCCTGTAAGAACTGTACCATTGGGCAACCAAGTAGATGATGAGGGGGAAATTTATTTTTATAGAACTCTTCTAGCTAACAAATGGGAAAGGAATGATAAAATTAGAATATCACCATTTTGTAAGCCCTAATAAGTTAATGAATGTAAGAATTGAACATCGTGGAAATTAACACTACTGGAGAAAAACAGCCAGAACATTTGCCTCTTGATGTAAGGCAAAATACTACGCATGAAAATATCTTGCCCCTGCCAGAAAAAAGAATTGAACCTCAATCTGATCAAGCATCTAAATTCATCTACTAACTTATGGAAAATACAGAAGAAGAAAATGTTAAATACTAACAGCAACCCCTTGCTGGATATAATCAGAAAAGTCCAGATGGTAGGAAACTACAGAGCAACCAAAAATTTCTTCCCTCTCCTCCCAAGGTCTCAAAGAACAAACAGGAGGGGACACATTTAAAACTTAAAATTAATCAAAGTTAAATAAAATTAGAAATTCAGATCCTCAGTTCAAGTGCTCAACAGCCATATGTGGTTAGTGGCTACTATATCAGACACTGCAGTTATGGAACATTTCCATCTTTGCAGAAAGTTCTGTTGGATAGATATATTAATTTCCTAGGGCTTCCGTAATAAATTACCCACAAACTGGGTGGCCAAAATTTTAGAAATTTATTCCCTGACAGTTCTGGAGGCCAGAAGTTCAAAATTAAGGTGTTGGCAGGGCTATACTCCTTCTGAAGCCTGTAGGGAATAATTAAAAATAATGCAGGATTGAGGAAATGGGTAGTGTATAGATAAGGGGCTGCAAGCTACAGACCATTTAACTTACAGCCTGTTTTTGTAAATAAAGTTTTATTGGAACACAGCCATACCCATTCATGTACATATGGCCTATGGCTACTTTTGTGATATAAAGGCAGAATTGAGTAATTCAAACACAGACCCATGGGCTTCAAAAAAACCTGAAACATTTACTGTGTGACATTTTACTGAAAAAATTTGTTGACCCCTGCCTGGTATAGATGAAACAAGGTAGACAATGAATTGATAATAGTTAAAGCTGTCTCCTTTTTATATATATATGTTTTAAATTTCCCATAATACGTTAAATTTTCTGAAAAATAATTGACTGTTTCTCTGATGAGAGTAAGAAAGAACTAAGCCTAAAAAGAGAAAGGAAAATATGTAAATATTTTTTTCTATCAATATAAAAATTCTATTTGTAATATTTTATTTCTTCGAGGTATGAAATGAATATGGTAAGAAGTTAACATTTAAATCTGGGTGTTGGAAATATGAGTCTTACATTATTTTGTATTTATCTGTATGCTAAAATATTTTATTTTAAAAAAGCCAAACTCTGTTATGTTATAAATTTAAGTTAAAGTGTATAAGGGCAAACTACACATTTGGGAAAGTATTTGCAATGTATAACAACTGTTTGAGAGCCTTAATACATACACATCCTTTATAAATTTCCAAGAAAAAAAATGTCTCTATTAGAAAAGGACACATACAGTATTTGCCAAAGAAAGGCAATTGGCCGAGGTGTGTGTGGGAAAAATGTTTTTTAAAAAAAGAGAGAGACCATAAGCAGAAAAGTTAATTTAAAAAATTAGACACTCTTAAGATTAAGAAAATTATATATATATAAAACCACATCACTATATATATATAGAGGGAGAGAGGGAGAGAGGTGGAGAGAGGGAGAGAGAGGGGGAGAGAGAGAGGAAGGGAGGGAGGGCAACTATATGTATATATAGGGAGAATGTAAAATTTGTAGTTTTGTTTTTTGTGTGTATTTTGGCCAATCAGGTTGTTTTGAAAGTAATATTTTAGAGTAAGTTGAAGTTTCTAAATTTCAACAAGTGGAAAAAGAGTAATCTGTTTTTGATAATTGAGTTTATTTGTTAACTGTTAGAAATTTCCATTTGTAGAATATGTTTAACATCTTATGTATACTGATTGTTGAGATACTTCTCTAGAGGTTCTTAAACTTTAGCACATATCAGAGTCACCTAGAGGGCTTGTTAAAACATGGACAAGCCTTAGAGGGCTTGTTAAAACATGTTAAAACATAGACAATCAAAACCTCATCCCCAGAGTTTTTGATTCAGTGGGTTGGCGATGGGGCACAGGATTTGCATTTCTGACAAGTTCCCCTGTGATCTGATCCTGCTGGTTTTGAGGGACCACACTTTGCTATCTGCTGCTCTACAATGAAGAGAAAAGAGAACGAAAGGAAAAAAAGGTATTTGTATTACAGCAACTAAGTGTCTTTGATGCACAAGGTTTATGATCAGTTGAATATACAGTATATGAAAAAGCATTCCTTTTTTATTTAGAGAATCATTTGGAGGCTTAAGCCTGGAGTTTGTAACTTGTACAGCTTTGGTATGTAGGTGATGATTTCATTTGTTTAGGCCTAGAGCTTTTTTTTTGAATTGTTTGAAGTATAGTTGATTTACCACGCTGTGTTAATTTCTACTGTGCAGCAAAGTGGTTCACTTATACACATATATATGTATATACATTCTTTTTTAAAATATTCTTTTCCATTATGGTTTATGATAGGATATGGAATATAGTTCTCTTTGCTCTACAGTAGGACCTTGTTGTTTATCCATTCTCTATATAAAAGCTTACAGCTGCTAACCTCAACCTGCCACTCCATCCCTCCCCCAACGCCCTCCCCCTTCGCAACCACAAGTCTGAAAAACTGACCTTTTTGTAGTTTATCGAGTTGCAGTGTTATTTAGGTGGATGAGAATGACTTCAAAGTGGAAATAGTGAAAAGAACAAGTGAGGTAAAGAAAAAGTATGATTCTACTAATATAAAATAAAACAGGCAAAAAAAAACATTTTTAGGGAAACATATTTGGTAAAATTATTTTACAAAGCAAGGGAATGATAAAGCTAAATTCAATATTGTGGTTACCCCCCAAGGGGGAGTATTTATAGTCCATTATTTGTATTTATACCTTACTTATGTGATATAAATATTCTCTTTTTTTTTGTTTTACTATTCAGTAAGAATAAATCCTAAAGCAAAATGCTCTATTTCCTTCATAGAAAAAAAGACCTTAAGACTAAGGTTCCCTTAGGCTCTTAGTTGGGCCTGCCGAATGCCCTAGGGAAGCACTGTATGTTAGAATTTCTGCAGTGATGAAAGCTTTTAAAATCTTTGTCAAATGTGTCTAATAAGCACTTGAAATGTGGCTAGTGTAACTGAGGAAGTGATTTAAAATTTATATTTAAATAGGCACACGTGATTGGTGTCTACCATATTATTGCAGCTCTAGGCAGTTTAGAACATGGTTTAGCCCTTGAGTTGATAATCTATTAATAATTCTCCTACAGAATATGCAATGTTTGGTTTGCTGACATTTTGCTTAGGTTACTGATTTTTGTCTGTTATCTTGTGTGTTTTGACTCCTACTTCGGCTTCTTGTGTTCAGTGGTAGCAGTTTGATTTACTTGTCTTCTGCCTTAAATTCCTAAAATTGAGTCTTCTGGATCAGAAGCGACTGGACTAAAGTTTATTGAAAACACAGTCATATTTTAGTTATAATGTTCTTTGAAATTTTCATAGAGTAATTTTTTTAATGTCAGAATTTTATTACATGATTTTCTGTTGATTCTATTTAAAACATCAGGGCTTCCCTGGTGGCACAGTGGTTGAGAGTCCGCCTGCCAATGCAGGGGACACGGGTTCGTGTCCCGGTCCGGGACGATACCACATGCCGCGGAACGGCTGGCTCTGTGAGCCATGGCCACTAAGCCTGCGTGTCCAGAGCCTGTGTTCCGCAAAGGGAGAGGCCACCGTGGTGAGAAGCCCACGTACTGGAAAAAAAAACAAAAACAAAAACAAAAACATCAATGCCATTGACTTTTCTGAGCCCTAAACAAAATTCTTTTTATTTTATAATTGGAGTCATTCAGTAAATATTACTTGCTTTTTGTGAACCATGCATTCTTGAGAATTGGGGAATGATTGAAGAAATAGACTCTGACTTATGAGGTGAGCATATTTGGAAGTATTTTTAGAAAGCAGAATGTGCTTGAGAGAAACACATTGAATAGTCATATACTAGCTGGAGGAATGAGGGTATGACTGGGAAGAGAACAAACAAAAATATTTATATATTTTTATTTTGTTATTTTGTCACTTGATGGTAATGGAGATTGTACATCAAAGTTCTTCACAGTGTTCCTATTACTATATAAATGTGATTTCTTTTTTTTATTTGCAAAATATATATTTCAAAAAGGACTTATACCTGTAATATACAAAGAACTTATAACCCAAAAAAATGACAACCCAGTTTAAAAAATAATAAGCCTGCAATGGTGCAGTGGTTGAGAGTCTGCTTGCCGATGCAGGGGACGCGGGTTCGTGCCCTGGTCCGGGAAGATCCCACATACAGCGGAGCGACTGGGCCCGTGAGCCATGGCCGCTGAGCCTGCGCGTCTGGAGCCTGTGCTCCGCAACGGGAGAGGCCACAACAGTGAGAGGCCCGCGTACCGCAAAAAAAAAAAAAAAAAAAAAGCCAGAGCTATCTAAAAATACACTCCATCAGAGAAGACATATGAATGGCCAACAACACCTGTAAACATGTTCAGTGTCATTAACATTGTAATCAGAAAAATGCGAATTAAAACCACAGTGAGACACACTGCACATCAATTAGAATGGCTAAATTAAAACAACAACACGGGACTTCCCTGGTGGCGCAGTGGTTGAGAGTCCGCCTGCCGATGCAGGGGACACGGGTTCGTGCCCCGGTCCAGGAAGATCCCACATGCCGCAGAGCGGCTGGACCCGTGAGCCATGGCCGCTGAGCCTGCGTGTCCGGAGCCTGTGCTCCGCAACGGGAGAGGCCACAACAGTGAGAGGCCCGCGTACCGCAAAAAAACAAAACAACAACAACAACAACAACACGAAATTATAATACCAAGTATTGCTGAGTCTGTGGAGCATCTGAATTCTCATTTCATTTCAAATGGAAATAAAAAATAATCCAGGCACCTAGGAAAACAGCTTGGCACTTTCTTATAAATTCAACATACCCTTACCGTATAACCCAACATTCCCACTCCCTGGAATTTATCCAAGAGAATAAATTGGATAAATTTATCCAATGAAACGTGTGTATACATTTTTTTTTGAGAATCATCATAGAGGCCTTATTCATAATAATACCAAATGGGAAACACCCGAAATATTTATTGACTGGTGAATAAATTAAAACAATTATACCACAAGACAGATACCTTACATCTATATCAGGAAAAGTACTCAACAACAAAAAGGAACAAAATATTGATAAATGCGTACATGGTTGAATCTCAGAAGCATCAAGCCATTTGAATTTGAAGTAAGACACTACATACTATGAGTCCATCTATATGAAACTTTTCTATCCTAATGATTCTCATATCCTTTCTGCTACCTAGGTGATGGTTATTGGCTTTACCTATTTAATATTAATACACTTTATTCCTTATGTTACAGCTTTGTTCTTCATCCTAGGTTGATAGCTTATTATAGTAATAGGTATTTTCCAAATGTCTGAAACCTGTCATGCAGTGCCTAGAAGTTAGTCTGTTTTCTCTGTCCTTTAGGGGCTAGTAGAGTCTCTTGATTCAGGTTCCCCAGGTGGATGTTTGCTTTTTGCTCTTGTTCCTTTTACAGACTAGCTTCCTTTTCTTATTTATCACTTTGCCCAAATTCACAAGATCTCCAACTTAAGCACTGTCTTTATGTCTGCCTCTTGGGTCCAATTCACAAGAGAACATTTGATTGTTAATAAGCCAGTGGATTGACTAGTCTCAGATTGTCCACCCCCGTCTCATCCAGTTAGTTGGGGTTAGGCACGTGATTGTTAACTGGTATGGCTGCCTAGGCTGCCCATTTAATTGAGTGGGGTTTGTGATATGTATATTATTACTATTAAAGCTAATTTTTTTTTTTTTTTTTTTTTTGCGGACGCGGGCCTCTCACTGTTGTGGCCTCTCCCGTTGCGGAGCACAGTCTCTGGACGCGCAGGCTCAGTGGCCATGGCTCACGGGCCCAGCCCCTCCATGGCATGTGGGATCTTCCTGGACCGGGGCACGAACCCGTGTCCCCTACATCGGCAGGCGGACTCTCAACCGCTGCGCCACCAGGGAAGCCCTAAAGCTAATTATTAAAAATTTATTTTATTTTATTTTTTGGCTGTGTTGGGCCTTCGTTGATGGATGTGGGCTTTCTCTAGTTGTGGCGAGCAGGGGCTACTCTTCGTTGCAGTGTGCGTGGGCTTCTCATTGCGGTGGCTTCTCTTATTGCAGAGCATGGGCTCTAGGTGCGCGGGCTTCAGTAGTTGCGGCCCGCAGGCTCAGTAGTTGTGGCTCGTGGGCTCTAGAGTGCAGGCTCAGTAGTTGTGGTGCATGGGCGTAGTTGCTCCACGCCATGTGGGATCTTCCCGGACCAGGGCTCGAACCCGTGTTCCCTGCATTGGCAGGCAGATTCTTAGCCACTGAGCCTCCAGGGAAGTCCATGTGATATATATATTATAAACTTAATTAAATGAATTCTCCATGTATTAGTTTTTTTTGATTACTTTTATGCATGTTCATTAACAGATACTTTTTGAGCACTTATAAAAATATACAGTGACAGGTGATGGTGCTACAAAGACGGCTAGAGGCAGGTATAATCCCTGCCCCCAAGGAGTTAATAGTTTTAGTGGGAGTGACACATAAACAATAAAAATAATGTAATACAGTGATAATAAGCAGGTAACTAATACAAGTAGACTACTTAATAGTCATACCAAATAAGGACTCAGAGTTGGATTTCTATCCCTGAGACAAACAACGTGGCCTTGAGTAAGTTTCCTAAAATATCAAAGTACCAGTCTTTAAAAAGAGAGTGATGCACAGCTTCATTGTGTCACCCCAGATAATGTACATGAAAGTGTCCTGTAAAGTGTGAAGTGTGACAAAAATGTTACCATTGTTTTATTGGACTATTTCATTACCTTCAATTTTAGTGTAATCTAGTAATTTGGAAAGACTTAGTAAACTTTATAAGTTTTGAAAGACTGATTTTTCCTACTGCTCTAGCCTTCGAGGATATATCATCTTTCTGAGACTTGATTTTTGCTTTCTTTTTCATGTGGACATGAATTTTGTTGTGATTTATAGTGTATTGCCCTTTTTTATATTACTTCTCTCAATTCTCCTAATAGGTTCTCTGCCATTGTATCAGGTTCTTTCCTTGTGCATTGTTTTGCCTGTCTGTATTTTTACTTTTCTCTTTGAATTTAACATTTGAACTGTGATACAAATGTTTGAAGCTATACTTTTATATATAAGCATTCTTTATATATTATTTCTACTAAGTTGCTTTATTTTTTTTTTAATTTTCCTTTGTGGAACGTGGGCCTCACTGTTGTGGCCTCTCCTGTTGCGGAGCACAGGCTCCAGACATGCAGGCTCACCGGCCATGGCTCACGGGCTCAGCTGCTCTGCGGCATGTGGGATCTTCCCAGACCAGGGCATGAACCCGTATCCCCTGCATCGGCAGGCGGACTCTCAACTACTGCGCCACCAGGGAAACCCCCAGTTAATTTTTCTATTGGCACTTTACATTAACAGCTATCAGCAAAATTAGCTCTTCAAAAAGGTGGCTGATAAATATATATTATTTATTTACTATTTGTATCTTTTGCTATGAATGATACAGTGTAGTTATGGAGTCTAGATTTCAAGCAATGGCATTCGTAATGATTTGGAAGAAAGCATCTATATTAATTTTTCTTTACAAATTATATTTTCAGTGTTGCAAAACTAATATATACATACACACATACAGAAAGTTAAAAAATATGAAGAAAAAATAAGAAAATAAAAACACCATATTCCCATCACCTAGAGATGACATAGTTAATGCTTTAGTGTTCTTCTAGATGTTTTTCTATGTATATGTATGTACCCTTGTATTTCTTTACTAATATTATATCATTGTACGTGTTTAGTATATGCTTTTTTAAGTTAACAATTTCTGCTTTTCCATATCAGCAGATTTTCATCTTATCTAATTCATGCTCACATTTTTTCAGGTTTTTGAAAAAACATTATTTGCAGTTGATCTGCCCAAACCAGGTCCAATCCAGGATAACTCAATATTTGATAATTACTACCCCTTAAGTCTTTTAAATCTAGCGCAGCATTACCCTGCCTCCCCTCACACACACCTTTTTCCTAGCACTGACTTTTTGATTAGACATTGCCTTTTGTTGTGCATGTCTGTTTTGTTGGGGGGTGGGGGCGAGGCAGCGTGTTTGGTTGTTTCCTGTTAGTGTTGTTTAGGTTGTTCCTCTATGTATTTTATCTTTTTTTTTTCTCAGCTCTCTATATCTTTTTGTTGTTATTCAGAAGATATTGTGCCTTTTATTGTAGACTTTTGGGCTAATAAGTGCCTTCAGCTTGCTTTCTGAAAGCTAAGGCAGTAAGAGTATCAAAAATAGAGTGTGAATTTTGTAATCAAGTTTCAAGAAAAAAGGGCAGTAGAATTTGGGATTTCATAATGATACCCAAAATACTTTAAAAGTCTGTATATCACATGATTAACTATTTTGAAGGTAAACTTTAACATCCTCTATTTGTAACTTAGGCTTCCAAACCTTTATTTCTTCTTCCCCACCTTAAGGATGAGTTCATTCTAGGTCATCATTTTCAGCATGTCTAGCAGCCCAGTGTTTTCAGTTACACTGTGTTTAAATTACACAGGGTACTTAGATTTGGTGGGAACCTCACAGAATCTCAGTTCTGCTATTTTTTAAAAGTTGCTTCCCCCCCCCCATTATTTCCATGTATGCTCATTAAACAAATTTTTGAAAATATGGCCAGAAAGAGAAAAAGAATTGTCCATAGTTGACACCAAATCTCTATCTACATTTTTATAAGCTTTAAAATTCAAGTACACACATATTAAAAAGCATACAGATTGTCAGTATTCAGCTTGATGAAATTTAGGAAAGCGAATACACCCATATAACTACCATACAGATCAAGAAATATAACATTACTGCATTCTAGAACCTGTTGCCTACCACTTCCTAGCCATTATCCCCTCTGGAAGGTAACCACTATTCTGACCCCTTTCGTTTAGGTAAGTTTTCCCTGTTGGTGAACTTTATATAAATTGAATCGTATAGTATGTACTCTTTTATGCGGGGCTTGACTTGCTCACCAGTCTGTCTATGAGATTCATGCATGTTGTTCATGTAGTTCATTCTTTTTCATTGTATCAGCTCTCTATATCTTGTATTTTAAGTTAGTGTGTAGTTTTAAATTTAGCTAAAATATAAACCCCCCTTCTCAATTAATCTTTCAAGCAGATCAGTATGGTAGCTATAAATACTGAATGATTTTGCTCCTCATCTTCCTTTTTGTTCAAAGACTAGAAAAGAAAGATGAGTTTTCATGAATTATCTATGTACACATTTCTTAAGATAAATTATTAAAAAGGAAATCTAGCTTCATTTATGTCCACAAATATTATCTCTAGCCTGTATTAATCTGCTTGAGAATAAATTCAGGTTATCTCTACGGTTTTCTTTAAAAATATGTGACAAAACATTTAAATTAATATTTTCTTTAAAAAAGAAAATGATGTGAAGTAGGTGCAATGCTGAACCAGTTGCATACCTTACCTTGTATTAATATGACCATTATTGAAAATTAGAAAGTTTTAATTATAAGGTCAATTCTTAAAATTTACATCACCATATGTTTCAGTTTTGGGAAATGCATATTGCATAGTACAGAATGTTTTAATGATTATTTAAGAAAATGGATTCCTGAGAGATTTGACATTTTGGTATATTATTTATTTGAATTTCACTGCTTCTTAATTTTCCTTGTAATTGGGAAAGTTCTTATAGACTCTATCATACCAGATCTTAAAATCCACAGACTGCTAAAACATGGAAATATGAATGGAGGTATCTAAAAACATAATGTACAGAGTCTGAGCCTTGAAGCTTATATTTCTGAAAATTCCATCAGTGATTTTACAGTTGTAGAACTTGACTTTTGGGGAAACAGGTTTGGGGGACTAAAGTTGCAAACAAGGATGGGTCCTTATATATTTTTATTTTTATTAACCCAGAACACTGAAGTAAACTCGAAACACATAATTTATGAAAATTTTACGGATTTCAAATTAGGTAAGCCTTAAGCAGTGAATTTCTGTTTATTGACCCTAATTACTGAAAATATTTCCTTCCCCCAAAGTTTTGGTGGAGTGGTTATATTCATTTTTTTCTTATGCAAATTGAGTAGTTTATGTCTTCTCCTTCCTTCAGGTTCTTACTACCTTTCTGATTTTATGACTCAGGAGTAATGGATGCCTGCTCATTTCTCATTATGGACCCAGAGACAGACTTGGATGTGTGAGCAAGGAAAAAGCTTTCGAAAATCTTCGCTTATTCAGTGATTATTTCTGATCCTTTGCTATGCTTTTTAAAACCTAAGGCATGAGCAAGGCTGAGCTCTCTGACTTGGATCAGGGTATCCTTTCCTAATCTAAATTCCCTTCTACATCAGACATAGGAGTCTTATTTCTAAGCCTGGTTTTAATTTTCTTTCCTAAGCTTGAATTACAAAAACCTCTGCACCTGCTTGGTCATCTACTTTGTCACATATGGGTACATACGTACATACATACATACATACATATGTACATGACAAAGTATATATATATGTATATATATATACACACAAATATATATAAATAATCTTTTAGTACCTCATTTTCTAATATGCCTCACTTGAATAACTGAATCTCTTAGTTGAGGTAGATGCAGTCAGAACTGAATCTGCATGTATACAATTAATTAATGGCCCATTAGCTCGTAAGGAGAGTTTATGGTTCGGAAAGAATGTGTGTATATTTATTGGTATCATAGTAATATATTGAGATGTAAAAGGTGACCCTGATTTTTCAAGTTACAAAAACATTATTACAGAAACAAAACAAAAGGAAAATTTCTCCCATCCAATTTAATCTTACCAAATTAAGCACTTTACTTTTTGTTTTAAGCTGTTTCTTAAGAAATACAGATTTTTCTTTATACCCATGATTTAGATGAATTACCCAGTTATATTGCTCAGTAATGGGCCAAATCACCCTCATCTACTCTGGTTATAGACCCCCAACGTCCTTAGAATATGGTATCATTTTAGAAAGTAGACGATAAAAAGCGCACCTGTGCTAATAGCAGCTGTGATGGGAGGTTGGTTTGTCTACCAAAAATTCTTGCTATTTCATAGCCCTTCCACCCAAGTTCAATTCAGGGAATAATTGCTGAGCATCATTCATTTGTATTTGAGTGCTCTTAGTGGTTTGGGTTGGCCTCAAGTTAGAGTACTGACTGTTGTGGAGGAGGTTAGTCGTATTGCAGGGCATGATGAGGCAGTGATAAGAATGATATGGAGGGGCTTCCCTGGTGGTGAAGTGGTTAAGAATCCGCCTGCCAATGCAGGGGACACGGGTTCGAGCCCTGGTCCGGGAAGATCCCACATGCCGCGGAGCAACTAAGCCCATGCGCCGCAACTACTGAGCCTGTGCTCTAGAGCCCACGAGCCACAACTACTGAAGCCCGTGCGCCTAGAGCCCGTGCTCTGCATCAAGAGAAGCCACTGCAATGAGAGAAGCCTGTGCACCGCAACGAGGAGTAGCCCCTGCTCGCCACAACTAGAGAAAGCCCACTTGCAGCAACAAAGACCCAACTCAGCCATAAACAAACAAACAAATAAATAAATTTATTTAAAAAAAAAAGAATGGTATGGAGTGTTGTGGGAAGGAGGTAAGGTATAAGTCACCCCCAGGTGGGCAGAACTCAGCATACACTGACTTCAGTTAATATTTTGAAACATCCCTCTTCTAATCCCCTGAATGTTGACTTGGAAACTATTGGCTTGGAAGATATTTCTTTCAAGAGAAAGTACAGATGTTATAAAACCAAAAAAAAAAAAAAGTACTCATTCATGGCCATAAGCAAAGTTTTACCCATGTTACAAGCAAGCAAGAAGGATGAAAAATGTCCACTTGCAGATCTGTTTCTTTGGTTTCATCATCCATTCTCCTGGGCATCTTCAAGGTTCATTCCTACTCCATAAATTCTCAAAGTGTTGATTTCAAAAACCAGAAGAAAGAAAAAGGCAGGGGCCAGATTTAAGGGAATATGGGAATAGAGGGGCTGGTAGGAAGGAAAGCTGGAAAAGCCAGCCCAGGAGTATTAATCCAGTGTTTACACAGTAAGGAGAGTGATTTCTTTATGTGGTTAGTAAATTTTCTGTGATGGAGATTTCTGAAAAGAAAGTTCTGAAATTATTTGAAAAGTGGCAGCATACATTAAGTATTAAACTTTTCAAGGAGACAATTTTGAAGAGCAGCATAGTTTTTGTTTAAGTGTTGACATGCTTATTTAGAAAAGAATTAGTCTTGCTGCAGATCATATTAAATGGTTTAAAATAGCTGATGAGTGGAACAGCTGTTGGTTGCAATTCATGATTCCATGATGAAGTGTAGATCTCTTGGTCCAGTTTTCAGTATCAAGTTGAGTTTTCTGTCTTTGATTCTAGCCACCATTTAAGTCAAACACTTTAGGGCTTGTTGAAGTCTCAGAAGTAACAATGTAGAGGGATCAGAGGATGATCATTTTAGTAAAAATAAAAGTTAGTTCATGCATTTAAAGTCAGGTATTGTACATGCTATAATATCTGAAAGAAAATTGAAACTTCTAGTGTTCATGAGCTGGCAACTCAAAAAAACAGACTTTACAGCTTTTGAGATATTAATTATACAACAACAGTCTGGCTTGTTGGAAAAGGAAAAGGAAAAAAAAAGCAAGCCGAATAGTCCCAGGTCAGTTTCATTTACCTTTAAGATATTCCTTCCAAAGATAGATCATGGTGTAAATTGAGTGGAAATAGACTGGTGGGAACACTCCTTATAGCTATAGACAGGGCTATGGTGTAAGTAATCAGTTGAAATAAACTGCTCAAAAAACTAAAAGCTTGATTTTTTTTTTTTTAAGGAACAGCTTTGGTTGGAGCACTCAGTAAAATGAAAGGATTAAAATGAAATTCTTATAACATACAGCAAGATTACAGGTGTAAATAATCATTAGAAAACGTCCATTTTCATAGGATATCTTCTTTCTTTAATAGTTTTACCGTGGATTTTGTTGATTTTTTCTAATCTTTTATCGTTTGCATTCTCTTGTAAATCCTTTCTTGTAATATTTAAAAATTGTTATTAAAAACTAATGAGGATTAATTTTTTAATTAAAATCGCTTTATAGGCAGCTTCCAGGAATATTTTTATTTCTGCAAGCAAGGTATATATAATCAAAGCTTTTTAATAAATAGGTTCATTTTCTTCCTCATATGGGAAATATCCTTTGTTTCATACAGTACTGTGTATTATTTCACACATATTCTTAACAAATGTTTACCTCAAACTGTTTCTTTTTTAAATACTCAAGTGTATTCATGGACTACTACCCAGTGTTATAAACATGATCACCTTTCAATAGTACATTTATCCTTCACTCATAGGAAGAATAGTTCCTTTTACTGCTGAAGCTCATCAAGTGTTCTTTTTTTTCCTACCCATATGTTTTTAAAGTGATCAATTATCAGCAACGTTGCCTAAGTGCATTTATAATTCCGGTTATATTTATTTTAGTTACTCCTTCAGTAAATATTTTGGCATGTCTTCTGTTTGTACCTTTCTACAGAAAAGGTAAGGATCTTTTCACCTTACATTTTTTAATTTTTCATGGTAGTATGAGAATTATGAAGCATGAAAACATCTAAACGTCAGGATTGCATTATTTTATTTAGAATGTTAGCTTAATGTATAAACTCAGTTGCAAACGCTACTCTCAGGGTTTCTCCTATGGTTGCTGTAAGTGAGCTGGTTGACTAATAAAATTATCTCTGAAGGACAAAGGTTGTAATCAGACCTAAAGGTTGTAATCAAACTCGATGCTCGGTTATGATGGCAGGGTGCAGATGAATACTTCTCAAAAGAATAATTCCTAAACATGTTCTGATTTTCTTATCAAGGTTTTCTTAGAATGAAAAGCTGCAAAACTGTATAATATCAAATATATTTTAAGGTAGCTTGTGCTTTAAAAGGGTGAAAATTCCAAATCTCAATAAACAGTCAATAAATATTTAACTGAGTATCTACTATACTTCTAGATTTGTGTGGGGACCTTCAAAGACTATTAAGATATGGTTTTTGCCCTTAAGGAAATTTATGGTCCTTTTTAAAAAAACTTATTTATTTTTAATTTTTAAAAATTCTTTGGTTGTGTTGGGTCTTAGTTGTGGTACGCAGGATCGTCGTTGAGACACGCAGGGTTTTTTGTTGCAGCGCTTGGTCTCTTCATTTTGGCGCTCGGGCTTCTCTCTAGTTGCGGTGCACAGGTTTCTATCTAGTTATGGCATGCAGTTTTTTTCTCTCTCTAGTTGTGGTATGCAGTCTCTGTAGTTTGCAGCACACGGACTCTCTTGTTGAGGTGTGTGGGCTCAGTAGTTGTGGTGTGGGGGCTTAGTTGCTCCGCGCATGTGGGATCCTAGTTCCCCCAGTCAGGGATCGAACCTGCGTCCCCTGCATTGGAAGGCAGACTCTTTACCGCTGGACCACCAGGGAAGTCCCTGTGGTCCTTTCTGAAGAGACAAGGTTAATAGCTATGAAAATTTAAATTCAGGAGTTTTAGAATAACTGATGTGAGGTTCTTGAAAGTGGTAATAATGAAGTTTGAAGCTGTTGCTCATGTGGCTTTGACTTGAGCTTAAATATTAAAGGAAATGATGTAAGATTTGTTCTATTTATTTAGGTAACAACAGATTGAGTTACTTTTCTGGGACTAATTCAAAAATTTTAGGCTACTCCTAGAATTTTAGGTTCCTAAGAGAAGAATCTTTGGTTTAAATTATTTTGTAAGAATGTTTTATAAAAAGGGGATGTCCATCTCAAAATACTTTAATGTTATTTCATTTAAAAAAGTAATTTTTAGTATCTTTCCCTTCTGTGTGTATGTATTCTTTTTTTAAAATAGTTTTTTTCTTTTTTAAAATATTTATTCTTCTAATTTAATTTATTTTATTTTTGGCTACGTTGGGTCTTCGTTGCTGCGCTCAGGCTTTCTCTAGTTGTGGCGAGCAGGGGCTGCTCTTCGTTGTGGTTTGTGGGCTTCTCATCGTGGTGACTTCTCTTGCTGTGGAGCATGGGCTCTAGGCTTGCGGGCTTTAGTAGTTGTGGGGCTCAAGCTCAGTAGTTGTGGCGCATGGGCTTAATTGCTGCACAGCATGTGGGATCTTCTTGGACCAGGGCTGGAACCCGTGTCCCCTGCATTGGCAGGCAGATTCTTAAGCACGGCGCCACCAGGGAAGTCCCTGAGTATTCTTTACTTCTCTACCTTTGCTCATGCTTTGCCCTCTGCTCATAATGCCTTTCTCTGACAACTGGGGCTTAACACCCTCTCAGCCCCCACATCCTACTCTACATTCCCGTGAAACCAGATGACTTGTCATCTCATCTATGAACATGACTTCCAATTTCAGTCATCTTCTGTTTTCCTGTAAGATTTTGTTTGCCCTGCCAGTCATGTTTGGTTATTCACTCATGTGGCTCTCCTCTTTCATATTGGTGCTTTTCTTGAGGATAGATGTTAATTACATGTGTATTTGGGATGCCTAGCATGATGTTGGACACATAGTAGATAGTTGTTGGATAAATTATTGAATTACCTAAATTCTCAGTGCTCAGAACTAGTGGTTGGTTTTTGATATTTGTATTGTAGATGGTTAAGTTATGTGGTCATCATTTTCATAGATATATCTAGATTTACAGCTATAAGCCTTCGTCTTTCTCTATTTTCAGTAATAAAGAAACTCAGGGCTAATGGTGATTCATTTAACATGAGCTGATGAAAGTCATGAGCTTATTTAGTCTTATAAATCAGACAGAATTCATCAGAATTTACTGAAATATTAACCTTTAAACACTAGCTTTTTTTTTACAGAAAGTTTATATATAGTTTTTATAATTCTAAATTGAGATGTAATTTTTTAATTCATTCATTTAGCAAATATTTATTGAATGTCTTCTCAACTCTAGGCCCTCAGGTAGGCTTCGGAGATACAGTAGTGAGCAAGAAACACATAAGTTCATGGAGCTTTATTTAAAAACAAAAAGAATAAAGGTAAAGCATGAATATGCTGAATAATTCAAAATTTTAAACTTCTTTGGTTGATATAACTAAATTAGTTAAATTTAATATAGATAATCACATTTTATATGTCTAACTAATTTAGTTAAAATGTTATAATCAAGGTTTAGAATCCTTATGCTTTTAAAAATACAGGTAAATTGGAAATTTCTATTGATTTTGATGGTGATTACATTTAATACAGATGTAATTATGTATTTACAGAAAATCTATAATTAGCATCTTGAATTGGAGCTGGTTCACCTTACAGTGACTTAATAACTATCTGCTTCATTTACTTGTCTTTTTTTAAACTACTTTATTGGAGTATAATTGCTTTACATTGTTGTGTTAGTTTCTGCTGTAAAACAGAGTGAATCAGCAATACATATACATATATCCCCATATCTCCTCCCTCTTGTGTCTCCCTCCCACCCTCCCTATCCCACCCCTCTAGGTGGTCACAAAGCAACGAGCTGATCTCCCTGTGCAATGTGACTGCTTCCCACTAGCTATCTCTTTTACATTTGGTAGTGTATATATGTCAGTGCCACTCTCTCACTTCATCCCAGCTTTCTCTTCCCACTCCCCGTGTGCTCAAGTGCATTCTCTACATCTGCGTCTTTATTCCTGTCCTACCCCTAGGTTCTTCAGAACCTTTTTTGTTTTTTAGATTCCATATATATGTGTTAGCATAGGGTATTTGTTTCTCTCTTTCTGACTTCACTCTGTATGACAGACTCTAGGTTCATCCACCTCACTATAAATAACTCAATTTTGTTTCCTTTTATGGCTGAGTAATATTCCATTGTATGTATGTGCCACATCTTCTTTATCCATTCATCTGTCGATGGACACTTAGGTTGCTTCCATGTCCTAGCTATTGTAAATAGAGCTGCAATGAACACTGTGGTATATGACTCTTTTTGAATTATGGTTTTCTCAGGGTATATGCCCAGTAGTGGGATTTCTGGGTCATACGTAGTTCTATTTTTAGTTTTTTAAGGAACCTCCATACTGTTCTCCATAGTGGCTGTATCGATTTACATTCCCACCAACAGTGCAAGAGGATTTCCTTCTCTTCACACCCTCTCCAGCATTTATTGTTTTTAGATTTATTTATTTATTTATTTTTGCGGTACATGGGCCTCTTACTGTTGTGGCCTCTCCCGTTGTGGAGCACAGGCTCCAGACACGCAGGCTCAGCGGCCATGGCTCACGGGCCCAGCCGCTCCGTGGCATGTGGGATCTTCCCGGACCGGGGCATGAACCCGTGTCCCCTGCATTGGCAGGCGGACTCTCAACCACTGCGCCACCAGGGAAGCCCTGTTTATAGATATTTTGATGATGGCCATTCTGACTGGTGTGAGGTGATACCTCACTGTAGTTTTGATTTGCATTTCTCTGATGATTACTCATGTTGAGATCCTTTCATGTGTTTCTTGACAATTTGTATATCTTCTTGGGAGAAATGTCTATTTAGGTCTTCTATCCATTTTTGAATTGGGTTGTTTGTTTTTTTTGATATTGAGCTGCATGAGCTGCTTGTATATTTTGGAGATTAATCCTTTGTCAGTTGCTTCCTTTGTAAATACTTTCTCCCATTGTGAGTGTTGTCTTTTCGTCTTTTGGTTTCCTTTGCTGACAAAAGCTTTTAAGTTTCATTAGGTCCCATTTGTTTATTTTTGTTTTTATTTCCATTTCTCTAGGAGATGGGTCAAAAAGGATCTTGCTGTGATTTATGTCATGGAGTGTTCTGCCTGTGTTTTCCTCTAAGAGTTTGATAGTGTCTGGCCTTACATTTAGGGCTTTAATCCATTTTGAGTTTATTTTTGTGTATGGTGTTAGGGAGTGTTCTAATTTCATTCTTTTACTTGTAGCTGTCCAGTTTTCCCAGCACCATTTATTGAAGAGGCTGTCTTTTCTCCATTGTATATTCTTGCCTCCTTTATCAAAAATAAGGTGACCATTTGAGCGTGGGTTTATCTCTGGGCTTTCTATCCTGTTCCATTGATCTATATTTCTGTTTTTGTGCCAGTACCATACTGTCTTGA
This sequence comes from Aethalodelphis obliquidens, assembly GCF_003676395.1. NCBI lineage: Eukaryota > Metazoa > Chordata > Mammalia > Artiodactyla > Delphinidae > Aethalodelphis > Aethalodelphis obliquidens. The sequence continues at coordinate 4,456,611 of NW_020837970.1, forward strand.
TTACTGTACCTTTGTAGTATAGTCTGAAGTCAGGGAGTGTGATTCCTCCAGCTCCGTTTTTCTTTCTCAAGATTGCTTTGGCTATTGTGTTTCCATACAAATTGTGAAATTTTTTGTTCTACTGTGAAAAATTCCATTGGTAATTTGATAGGGATTGCATTGAATCTGTAGATTGCTTTGGGTAGTATAGTCATTTTCACCATGTTGATTCTTCCAATCCAAGAACATCGTATATCTCTCCATCTGTTTGTATCATCTTCAGTATCTTTCATCAGTGTCTTATAGTTTTCTGCATACAGGTTTTTTGTCTCCTTAGGTAGGTTTATTCCTAGGTATTTTATTCTTTTTATTGCACTGGTAAATGGGAGTGTTTCCTTAATTTCTCTTTCAGATTTTTCGTCATTAGTGTATTGGAATGCAAGAGATTTCTGTGCATTAATTTTGTACCCTGCTACTTTACCAAATTCATTGATTAGCTCTAGTAGTTTTTGGTAGCATCTTTAGGATTCTCTGTGTATACGATCATGTCATCTGCAAACAGTGACAGTTTTACTTCTTTTCTGATTTGTATTCCTTTTATTTCTTTTTCTTCTCTGATTGCTGTGGCTAAAACTTCCAAAACTATGTTGAATAATAGCAGTGAGAGTGGGCAACCTTGTCTTGTTCCTGATCTTAGTGGAAATGGTTTCAGTTTTTCACCCTTGAAAATGATGTTGGCTGTGGGTTTGTCATATATGGCCTTTATTATGTTGAGGTAAGTTCCCTTTATGCCTACTTTCTGGAGAGTTTTTATCATAAATGGGTGCTGAATTTTGTCAAAAGCCTTTTCCTGCATCTATTGAGATGGTCTTATAGTTTTTATCCTTCAATTTGTTAATATGGTGTGTTATCACATTGATTGATTTGCGTATATTGAAGAATCCTTGCATTCCTGGGATAAACCCCACTTGATCATGGTGTATGATCCTTTTAATGTGCTTCTGGACTCTGTTTGCTAATATTTGGTTGAGGATTTTTACATCTATGTTCATCAGTGATGTTGGCCTGTAGTTTTCTTTTTTTGAGACATCTTTCTCTGGTTTTGGTGTCAGGGTGATGGTGGGCTCGTAGAATGAGTTTGGGAGTGTTCCTTCCTCTGCTATATTTTGGAAGAGTTTGAGAAGGATAGGTGTTAACGCTTCTCTAAGTGTTTGATAGAATTTGTGTGTGATGCCATCTGGTCCTGGGCTTTTGTTTGTTGGAATATTTTTAATCACAGTCTCAATTTCAGTGCTTGTGATTGGTCTGTTTATATTTCTTCCTGGTTCAGTCTCAGAAGGTTGTGCTTTTCTAAGAATTTGTCCATTTGTTGCAGGTTGTCCATTTTATTGGTATATAGCTGCCTGTAGTAATATCTCATGATCCTTTGTATTTCTGCAGTATCAGTTGTTACTTCTCCTTTTTCATTTCTAATTCTGTTGATTTGAGTCTTCTCACTTTTTTTCTTGATGAGTCTGGCTAATGGTTTATCAATTTTGTTTATATTCTCAAAGAACCAGCTTTTAGTTTTATTGATCTTTGATATTGTTTTCTTCATTTCTTTTTCATTTATTTCTGATCTGATCTTTATGATTTCTTTTCTTCTGCTAAGTTTGGGGGGTTTTTTTGTTCTTCTTTCTCTAATTGCTTTAGGTATAAGGTTAGGTTGTTTATTTGTGATTTTTCTTGTTTCTTGAGGTAGAATTGTATTGCTCTGAACTTCCCTCTTAGAACTGCTTTTGCTGCATCCCATAGGTTTTGCACTGTCGTGTTTTCATTGTCACTTGTTTCTAGGTATTTTTTGATTTACTCTTTGATTTCATCAGTGATCTTTTGGTTATTTAGTAGTGTATTATTTAGCCTCCACGTGTTTGTATTTTTTACTGTTCTTTCACTGTAATTGGTATCTAGTCTCATAGCGTTGTGGACGGAAAAGATACTTGATACAATTTTAATTTTCTTAAATTTACCAAGGCTTGGTTTGTGACCCAAGATATGACCTATCCTGGAGAATGTTCCATGAGCACTTGAGAAGAAAGTGTATTCTGTTGTTTTTGGATGGAATGTCCTATAAATATCAATTAAGTCCATCTTGTTTAATGAGTCATTTAAAGCATGTTTCTTTATTTATTTTCATTTTGGTTGATCTGTCCATTGGTGAAAATGGGGTGTTAACGTCCCCTACTATTATTGGGTTACTGTTGATTTCCCTTTTATGGCTGTTAGCATTTATCTTATGTATTGAGGTACTCCTATGTTTGGTACATAAATATTTACAGTTGTTTTGTCTTCTTCTTGGATTGATCCCTTGATCATTATGTAGTGTCCTCCTTTGTCTTTTGTAATAGGCTTTATTTTAAAGTCTATTTTGTCTGATACGAGAATTGCTACTCCAGCTTTCTTTTGATTTCCATTTGTGTAGAATATATTTTTCCATCCCCTCACTTTCAGTTTGTATGTGTCCTTAGGTCTGAAGTGGGTCTCTTGTAGACAGCGTATATACAGGTATTGTTTTTGTATCCATTCAGCCAGTCTGTGTCTTTTGGTTGGAGCATTAAACCATTTACATTTAAGGTAATTTTCAATATGTATGTTCCTGTTGCCATTTTCTTAATTGTTTTGTGTTTGTTATTGTAGGTCTTTTCCTTGTCTTGTGTTTTCCTGCCTAGAGAAGTTCCTTTAGGATTTGTTGTAAAGCTCCTTTGGTGGTGCTGAGTTCTTTTAGCTTTTGGTTGTCTGTAAAGGTTTTAATTTCTCCGTCGAATCTGAGTGAGATCCTTGCTGGATAGAGCAATGTTGGTTGTAGGTTTTTGTCTTTCATCACTTTAAATATATCCTGCCACTCCCTTCTGGCTTGCAGAGTCTCTACTGAAAGAGCAGCTGTTAACCTTATGGGGATTCCCTTGTATGTTATTTGTTGCTTTTCCCTTGCTGCTTTTAATATTTTTGTTTGTATTTAATTGTTAATAGTTTTATTAATATGTGTCTTGGCGTGTTTCTTCTTGAATTTATCCTGTATGGGGCTGTCTGTGCTTCCTGGACTTGACTATTTCCTTTCCCATATTAGGGAAGTTTTCAACTATAATCTCTTCAAATATTTTCTCAGTCCCTTTCTTCTTCTCTTCTTGTTCTGGTACCTCTGTAATTCAAATCTTGGTGGGTTTAATGTTGTCCCTGAGGTCTCAGACTGTCCTGAATTCTTTTCATTCTTTTTTCTTTATTCTGCTCTGTGGTAGTTATTTCCACTATTTCGTCTTCCAGGTATCTTATTTGTTCTTCTGCCTCAGTTATTCTGCTATTGATTCCTTCTAGAGAATTTTAAATTTCATTTATTGTGTTGTTCATCATTGTTTGTTTGTTCTTTTTTTCTTCTAGGTCCTTGTTAAACGTTTCTTATATTTTCTCCTTTCTATTTCCAAGATTTTGGATCATCTTTACTGTCATTACTCTGAATTCTTTTTCAGGTAGACTGCCTATTTCCTCTTCATTTGTTTGGTCTGGTTTTTACCTTGCTCCTTTACCTGCTGTGTATTTCTGTGTCTTCTCATTTTGCTTAACTTACAGTGTTTGGGGTCTCCTTTTCACAGGCCACAGGTTTGTAGTTCCCATTGTTTTTGGTGTCTGCCCCCAGTGGGTAAGGTTGGTTCACTGGGTTGTGTAGGCTTCCTGGTGGAGGAGACTAGTGCCTGTGTTCTGCTGGATGAGGCTGGATCTTGTCTTTCTGGTGGGCAGGTTTGCGTCCAGTGGTGTGTTTTGGGGTGTCTGTGAACTTCTTATGATTTTAGGCAGCCTCTGTGCTAATGGATGGGGTTGTTTTCCTGCCTTGCTGGTTGTTTGGCTTGGGGTGTCCAAAACTGGAGCTTTCTGGTTGTTGAGTGGTGCTGGGTCTTAGGGTTGAGACGGGAGATCTCTGGGAGAGCTCTGTCCGATTGTTATTACATGGGGCCAGGAGGTCTCTGGTGATCCAGTGTCCTGAACTCGGCTCTCTCACCTCAGAGGCTAAGGCCTGACACCCGGCTGGAGCACCAAGGCCGTTTTGGGAAGTCTGAGATCTTCTGCCAGCGTTCAGTAGGTGTTCTGTAGGAGTTGTTCCATATGTAGGTGTATTTTTGATGTATTTGTGGGGAGGAAGGTGATCTCCACGTCTTACTCCTGTGCCATCTTGAAGTTCTTCTGCTTCATTTACTTTTGTAAGTAAAATAGTAAAGTCGGGACTTTCCTGGTGGCGCAGTGGTTAAGAATCCGCCTGCCAATGTAGGGGATACGGGTTTGAGTGCTGGTGCAGGAAGATCTCACATGCCGTGGAGGAAGTAAGCCCATGTGTCACAACTACTGAGCCTGTGCTGTAGAGCCCGCTAGTCACAATTACTGAGCCCGCATGCCACCAGTACTGAAGTCTGTGTGCCTAGAACCTATGCTCTGCAGTAAGAGAAGTCACCGCAATGAGAAACCCACACACCATGAGGAAGAGTAGCCCCCACTCACCACAAGTAAAGAAAGCCCGCGCGCAGCAACAAAGACTCAATGCAGCAATCAATCAATCAATCAATACATAAATATAATAGCTAAGTCTTTCTGTTTCAAATAAACTTTCAAAATTAACCTCAGTAAATATTAAAATACCATATTCCTTTAAATGGTATATTACATTTTTAAAGGAAAAAAATTCACATTCTACCCCTTGATTATGTGGAACATGCTTTAATGTTTCAAGGATGAAAAATGCATTTTCTGTAGAAAACAGATGAAATGGATTCTTGTTGACTCATGATTTAAATTGAGTCAGTTCAAGACAAATTGTGACGGGGCTTCCCTGGTGGCGCAGTGGTTGAGAGTCCGCCTGCCGATGCAGGGGACACGGGTTCATGCCCTGGTCCGGGAAGATCCCACATGCCGCGGAGCGGCTGGGCCCGTGATCCATGGCCGCTTAGCCTGCGCATCTGGAGCCTGTGCTCCGCAATGGGAGAGGGGGCAACAGTGAGAGGCCCGCGTACCACAAAACAAAAACAAAAACAAATTGTGACGAGTAAAGAGTTGCTCTTCTATTCCAAGAAGTAATGACTAACTGAAAAGTTATTTACATTCTATCTTACAATACATTATCTGAGTTTCTTGCCATATATATGCATTCTGAGTGCATTCTGAATGATCTTTGGGGTAGACAATAGGTATGTCGTAGGTGTTAGAAAGTCGGGGATTAAGATATGTAACAACTCTGCAAATAAGTTATTATATAAAGTGACTATGTAGAGTGACTGTATAGAATATCAAGGTTAAATGACATATTTGAAAGCAAACTCAAAAAAAACATTGTTATTAATGCAAGGTTGTTATTATTAGAGATGGTATTTTCTGTTTTATTGAGAATATGGGACAGTTTTAAGATTCAAAATTTCTGGCTTGAATATTTTCTGTGAACTGTAATATATATTGAGTCCCTTCTGTTAACCTCTCTCTCTCCTAGTCACTCTTTGGCTGTTAATGCTGCCTGTAGTCCAGGGTAACACTTTCTTGGCAAAAGGAAGGTTAACAATCCTTAAACAAAGGAGTTAAAGACATGAACCTCATTGTAGCTGCCCCTCCCTCCCACCCTGTGTTCCTTCTTTCATTCCTTTATTCCTTCGAATTTATAGAAGATTATTGTTAGTGAAAGCTGTAGACGGAAAACAGATAATAATATAAACTTTACTTTTTTAATATAGAAGTTTTACTCCATAGTTTCTTAGCCCCAGACCTTGAGATTGGATTTGTTTTAGAATACATAATTTCTTGAATTTAAAAAACTTGAGTTAGTGATATGTACTGTATATTGTATAACATTCCCCAGAGTGATCTGTGGTAGAACCCTGTAATCATATAGGGCAGTATTTTTTAATTGAAACGTATTAACATACACATTGAGTGGGATAAATGAGGACTATAATTATCCTTGTTTCAGTCTAGGTCATGTTTTACCAATAAATAAGTTATGTAAATTTTGGTTTTCAGAATGTTTTGGATTTTAGAATATTTTGATAAGGGATTATGGACTTCTCCCTCTTTGTTTTAATGTTCCCAAAGGTCTGTAGAAACTATTCTTGTGAAGAGAGGAAGACCTTTTTTTTATCTTCATGAACCATATGTATGCCTGGTTGAGATAATGTGTATATATAAAAACACATTTATACAATATACATATGTGTACATATACATATATACAAATTTAGGGGAGCACGTGCATGTTGTGTTTGTGTGTGTGGCACAGAGAGAGAGAGAGGAAGGTGAGTGGGGGGAGGGAGGGGGAGAGAAGTGTGTGTTTGTGGATGGTAGGGACAGGGTAGGGATGGGGAAGGGGGAGTCATGATCTGGGTCTGTGTAGCTGTTTCACCCTTGTGCTAGCTCGGATTTGGTTACTAACATGGTGTGAAATAAAACCTTAGTTGCAGTTTCACAGCTTTGTTAGCACTTAAGCTTATCACTAACAAATTCTCTTGACAGAGATAAAACCTAGAAATTCTGTGTAAAATTACAATCAGAATGTTCTGTGTGCCATACAAAATAACAGTAAAAATTTTTACAGTCAAAACAGAGTATGACTTAAACTACTTCTTACTAATCCTAAAGGAGTATGGTGTTTTATAGTCACCCAAAGAAGCAGTTTTATTTTGCCTATTTAATAATTAGTGAGTAGACTGTGGTTCAAGACAGGAAGTGAAGAATGCCTGAGCCAGTTGGAGTGGTAATAGTAATTTAGGTAAGCAGAAACTAATGTTCCGAATTGGAAATAGACCAGGGCATTGGGGATTAACACCATCCCGTTATGAAAAGTCTCATGAGATCTCAGATGACCTCAAGAGGCTTGCACTTTTGTTTGTAATTGTTTATAAGAACCTTTGTAAGATTGTTCTAAGAGACTATGAAAAATACTCAGGCTATATAATATTGCTTACCAGTAAATGTGGTAGAAATTACCTTTCTTTCTATTCAGTTGTAGAGCAACTTATTTTAGGCCCTGAATCAGTCAGATGAAATGAACTCTTGGGTTGAAATGCTATATTTCTTTTTAAATATCAAAACCGTTAGTATTTCTTAAGTTTAAGGCCCCTAACCTTTACAAACATTACTGTATGAGAAGATAAACTTTCATACCCTTCCAGTACTTGTATGACGCCTTTTCTCCAATCTCTGTGTTCTTTGCTGACAACAGCAGTTGTATGTACTTTGTGAGGTCAATAAATGCTGATTTCTGCAAGAAGAAAGCTCTTAGGAAGTGAGCTTAGTTGTGAAGGGGAAGCACAAAGATTGAGGTAATTGAATGAGAAGTCTTGCAAAGGATTATTTAAAAGTGTGAGTCAGAAGCCAAATTAATATTACTTCCCTTGGGTCTCCCAATCTTCATGTGTATATCATGATTTATTTTGGCTTACCTGGTTAGTTTATACAGATATGTGGATGGTAGTGAACTGGCATTATCAAATTCTCTTCTTTTTCATACCCAAAGCTGAATATGTATGCTTGTAACTGTAGTTCTTGTTTTCATAAAAAACGTACTAATAAATTTAAAGCCATGTAATTTAAGGCTATAAAATAGATGGCATTTAGTGAAGAAAGGTTGACCTTATAGTGTATCTTTATTTACCCCATGATTCCTACTTAATTGAAATCTACCTTTTTATGATTCCTTTTAGGATACCAAGGCTTATGAATTCTACTGTAACCTGCTTAATTCTGAATAATTATTTTTCCTATTTAAATGGGGAGCTAAATGCCCAAAAGGTATTTCCTGTAGTTTTTCTTAAATGACAGAATTTAGAAGTTATTATGTAGAAAAACCAACTAGACCAACTATGAGGTAGAGGGAATTTTAGTTATGAGGTTTTTATTGTTTATTAAATTAAACTGTGTGGTTTGGAGAGTGGGCAGAAAGGGAAGAGGAACATTTTGAAATTATGCCTTACAGGTTTCAGTATTTTGTCAGCTTTTTGTGATGCTATAGATGACTGTAATTTGAAACTTGAAATCTGAAAGGTTTGTGGATTAGATGATTCACATACTGTTGGGTTTTCCACACGGCTTAAATTCTTTATAGAAACAGTTTTACAGACACATAGCATGAGGACAGGATCATATTTATTCTATAGGATAAAACCAGTGACCTATGTTCTAAGAAGATCAAAGTCTGGTTTTATTCAACATTGTAAACAAATTGCCTTATATGCCTTATATTATTGCTTACATTTAAGTTTTTTGATGTGTGTATTATCAATGTTGACTCAAATTAACTGAAAGTGTCGACAGAATCACAGGAAAAAATTTGAAATCATGTTGTAAATAAAATTTAAATACTACTTTTAAAAATAAAACTATACGCTTACAGACTGTTATGTATGATCTATGTTTCCATGAGGAAATGTTGATTAAGTACTTTCCATTTTGGTATTACAGTATGTCCTGTTGTAAGTTGCTGACTGTGGAAAAATCTTTTAAGTCAAAAAAGCTGCTCAGCTTAAACCCCTAGATTTACTATGGCAGAAACCAGAAATAGAAATCTACCAGCAATTTTATAATCTATTGAATTCCTGTACATCTTTTAGAGTAAGTTAGTTTTAAAAGAAGTTGTTGACTGTAGAACTGAATTACATTTGTATATCCTTGTACACAAAGGCTCTTACTTGATTTACTAAACACATGTCTGCAGTTTTTTCAAAAGAGGAAGCCCTAGCCTAGAGTGACAGAATTTTCTCTGTTTAGTATACTTGTGAGAGATGTTGTTAACCTATAAAATAAACTAATTAAATATGATTCTGACAAAACTTGTTTATATGTAATATTTAGCAGGATAGATTTATTTTGGATGAAACAAAAAGTCTCCAAAATCTATTTTCTGTTAAATGAGTAGCTTATCTTTGTATTTTTTGAGGGTATTTGACTATCCTTGATAACAGAAAAAAGAATCTGGATTTGTAATATTAGTCTACCTAAGTAAGACAAGTTTTTTGAGGATACTTGAATTTTGATGTCTGCTTACAAAGTGCAGTAATTCAGTGTTAAGTGAGATTAAGTCTGCTGTTAAATTATTCCTAATAGGGGCTGTAGAGTGTGGTTTTGTCTTATGAATAAATGTTTTAAGTTTCTTGTTTAGTGCTTGCTTCTGTTAAGAGAAGAGGAAGACAAGGACAGCTTCATGTAGCTGCTGTTTTACATGAAGTTAAGACTCTTGTCAGTGTTAAGTAGCTGTGGAATCTTTATTTCTTTGTAGTAGTTTTGGTGCATGGCGTGATCAATAATTTTTACTTTCAAAAAGCTGTTATTTTTTAAAAAAACAAAAAAACAAAAACAAAAAAGGGCTTCCCTGGTGGCGCAGTGGTTGAGAGTCCGCCTGCCGATGCAGGGGACACGGGTTCGTGCCCCGGTCCGGGAGGAGCCCACATGCCGTGGAGCGGCTGGGCCCGTGAGCCATGGCCGCTGGGCCTGCGTGTCCGGAGCCTGTGCTCCGCGGCGGGAGAAGCCATGGCGGTGAGAGGCCCGCGTACTGCAAAAACAAAAAAAACAAAAACAAAACCAAAAAGCTGTTATTGTTACATTTTAATGATTCAATTTATTTACCAATTAACATTGTACCAAAAGGGAATAGAAATGTGGGTGGCACTTGGGAAAAAAAGCTGTTGTTTGTAGTCTGATAATGTGCTATTTTAAGTTTATGCTTTGGGAGAATTAAATTTGGACTTTGACATCATTCAGAAGTAAGACTTAGATGCATTTTCAAGAAAAACCCAGGAAATAAACTAGCGTGAAGGCTGGTTTTTGTTTCAGAACACAGTGAAGATGTGACTTTTAAAACGCCTTCTAGGGGCTTCCCTGGTGGTGCAGTGGTTGAGAGTACGCCTGCCGATGCAGGGGACACGGGTTCGTGCCCCGGTCCGGGAAGATCCCACATGCCGCGGAGCAGCTGGGCCCGTGAGCCATGGCCGCTGAGCCTGCGCGTCCAGAGCCCGTGCTCCGCAGCGGGAGAGGCCACAACAGTGAGAGGCCCGCCTACCGCAAAAAAAAAAAAAAAAAAGCCTTCTAACCATTCAAAGTAAACCTCTCATTTATCAAGTTAGAGTTAAATTGTTCACAGTGACATATATATTAGTATGTCGTCTTATGTTTACAAAGTTAATGATGTGCTTCAAAATAACAGCTAAAACATACAAGCAATAATTATTGAACAAGGAAATTAAAATACTATTCATGAATACAGTGAAGATTGTTCATTGTACCTTAGTGTTAGCAGAATATTTTAATAGCAACATTTTATTTTCTATCAGTAAAAGTATAATTTTGTTTGAAGTGTTAACACGAAATTATTCTGTCCAGTATGACTTTAAATGTTAATGCTATAGTTACAGAGAGCATGTGGAGTGTGCATAGAATGTACTTGGGCTTTTAATCACCATTTTTAAAATGTTTTGAAAGATACATTAAAGCTAACATGAATATAGTAGACAATTAATATTTGAATTGAACTTCAAATTGTATTAAGATCTTGTAGTGTGCCTGAACATTAATTACAAAGTAGTGACTGAGAGTTCAGACCAGCAACTCTGATTTTGATGAGCAGAACAGAGGAGCTTCTTTATGTATGGTGAAAGATGTAAAAACATCATTTTACTTAACAGTTTGACTAATAGATATTGGTGAATACCAAAGTGTTACTGAACCTGTATGTACATAACCACATGACTACAATTCAAGTCACTGATACCTTTGTTCTATACGTTCTCGTAAAAGTGCAGTGTAATCTTTTTTTTTTTTTGCCGTATGCGGGCCTCTCACTGTTGTGGCCTCTCCCGTTGCAGAGCACAGGCTCCGGACATGCAGGCTCAGCGGCCATGGCTCACGGGTCCAGCCGCTCCACGGCATGTGGGATCTCCCCGGACCGGGGCACGAACCCGTGTCCCCTGCATCGGCAGGCGGACTCTCAACCACTGCACCACCAGGGAAGCCCCACTGTAATCTTTTAAAACTAATTCCTGGTTCTAACAAAGATATGCTCACTTAAGAAAATTTGGAAAGTACAGAAAAAAAGGTGAAAATAACATTTACAAAGATATGTTAACTATATTTTGACATTTTTATGTTGATTTTCTGTGTGGTCTTTCTCATGTGTATCTATATTATACATGTATATACCAACATTTAAATTGGGACCATACTGCTTCTGTAATGGTATTAGATTTTAACACTGGAAATATTGGTTCTTTTTTTTTTTTTTTTTTTTTGCGGTACGCGGGCCTCTCACTGCTGTGGCCCTTCCCGTTGCGGAGCACAGGCTCCCGACGCGCAGGCTCAGCGGCCATGGCTCACGGGCCCAGCCACTCCGCGGCATGCGGGATCCTCCTGGACCGGGGAACGAACCCGCCTCCCCCGCATCGGCAGGCGGACTCTCAACCACCACGCCACCAGGGAAGCCCGGAAATATTGGTTCTTTATAATTATATTTACATGCTATAGCTAGAATTTATAGGGGAACATAGTTTTTGCTTTAGAGAAGAGGTCAGCGAGTTTTTTCTGAAAGGGCCAAATAGTAAAATATTTTGGGCTTGGCAGTCCAAGAATAAAATTCAGGATAGAATACAGATTCTCATAACCATTTAAACTGTAACCATTAAAAAATTTCAAAACTTGTGGGACTTAAAAAAATAGACAGCTCTCTGGATTTTACCCATCAGATGTAGTTTGCCATACTCTGCTTTAGAAGATTATTTGCTTGTATTTTATTTATATTTTACAATGTGTATGTGTCTAAATCTTTCTTTAACAGTTCTTGACATTACTACCTCAAAGGCACTGAGCCGGCCACTGTGTTAAAACCCAAGGACCCAGATTGTAATTCTAGTCTTATTGCTGCAGGAATCAGTTTGCTGGTTCCTAGAGGGAATGCTAACTTTGACTTAGTAAGTTATGGTACTTGCTGTCTCTGTAGTAGAAAAACTGGCTGAGCTTACAAGTGAAGATAATTCAGCCTTTACAGGAAATAGGAAAGTGTTATACTTGGGTCTGATTCTAGGAGATGAGGATATTGTGTAGGAGGTGTGAGACCTACCTGGAGGTGTTATTTAGCCTTAAAATGTCAAGGCTGCCCTCCCAAATCTAGTTCTCCTTGACCTGGCTGTGTTCCCTTTTTAGTATCCATTTTTCTAACTTCAGAGACAGAACTAAATAATCATGTATGGATGTTAGTATATTATATGGATGTTATATTATTAAGTTATTATATATGAACGTAAAGGAGTAAAGATGGAAAAGATAGAAAAAATAAAGAAGCTAGAAATAAATGTCAAAAAGCACTTTTTCTTGTCTTAGGATAAAGATTGTATCTTAAAATGTATCCGGAAGGGAAAAACTGCTGTTGGTATTGCAATGATACTGTTTATTGTTAAGCATAGTTTTTTGTGCATGTGTGTAAATATTATAGTTTCTATTTTCATTTTATGTGCAAAGCTTTTCCAGTTAACGCTTGTCTGTTTGTTGTTATTTATGATGTCGTCAATGAAAGAAAATGTGTTTGGAGCAGAACAGTAGATTTTAAAATAAGATTTCATGCTGTTATTTCAAGCTGTATCCCTAGTGATATGATACAAAAGCCAGTGTTCTGCTTCTTTTCTTGGGGCATATTTACAAACTTACTTACAGACTCATAGTTATTGGACAATTGTAAACTGAAGCTTTATTCAAACAAAGCTTTGTTATTAAGATGATTTTCCTTTATGGTGCTTGTATTTGGCAGGAACATTTAGAGGGATAGGGTGCTTGTATTTTTATTTGCCCTTCTAACCAGCAGTTTAAATACTGAATCCACACATTTGAGTGGTAAATCCTAGATTGCATTTCATAGCTTCTGTTGCCTGTAATATTGGAAGTACTTGTTTTAATAAGAAAGGAGTGGACTTCCGGGAAGATGGCAGAAGAGTAAGACGCGGAGATCACCTTCCTCTCCACAGATACACCAGAAATACATCTACGCGTGGAACAACTCCTACAGAACACCTACTGAACGCTGGCAGAAGACCTCAGACCTCCCAAAAGGCAAGGAACCCCCCACGTACCTGGTCAGGGCAAAAGAAAAAACTAAACAGAGACAAAAGGATAGGGACGGGTCCTGCACCAGCGGGAGAGAGCTGTGAAGGAGGAAAAGTGTCCACACACTAGGAAGCCCCTTCGCGGGTGGAGACTTCGGGAGGCGGAGTGGGGGAGCTTGGGAGCCGCGGAGGAGAGCACAGCAACAGGGGTGCGGAGGGCAAAGCGGAGAGATTCCAGCGCAGAGGATCGGGCCGACCGGCACTCACCAGCCGAGAGGCTTGTTTGCTCGCCCGCCGGGGCGGGCGGGACTGGGAGCTGAGGCTCCGGCTTTTGTCGGAGCGCCGGGAGAGGACTGAGGTTGGCGGCGTGAACACAGCCTGCAGGGCGTTGGTGCGCCGCGGCTGGCCGGGAGAGAGTCCGGGGAGGGGTCTGGACCTGCCGAAGAGGCAAGAGACTTTTACGTCCCTCTTTGTTTCCTGGTGCACGAGGAGAGGGGATTAAGAACGCTGCTTGAGAGAGCTCCGGGGACGGGCGCGAGCCGCGGCTAAGAGTGCGGAGCCCAGAGACGGACATGGGACGCTAAGGCCGCTGCTGCCGCCACCAGGAGGCCTGTGTGCGAACACAGGTCACTAGCCACACGCCCTTCTGGGGAGCCTGTGCAGCCCGCCACTGGCAGGGTCCCGGGATCCAGGGACGGCTCCCCGGGAGAGCGCACGGTGCGCCTCAGGCTGCAGCGTCACGCCGGCCTCTGCCACTGCAGGCCCGCCCCGCACTCCGTGACCCTCCCTACCCCCCGGCCTGGGTGAGCCAGAGCCTCCGAATCAGCGGCTCCTTTAACCTCATCCTGTCTGAGCAAAGAACAGACGCCCTCCGGCGACCTACACGCACAGGCGGGGCCAAATCCAAAGCTGAGCCCCTGGGAACTGTCGGAACAAAGAAGAGAAAGGGAAATCTCTCCCAGCAGCCTCAGAAGCAGCGGATTAAAGCTCCACAATCAACTTGATATACCCTGCATCTGTGGAATACCTGAATAGACAACGAATCATCCCAAATTAAGGAGCCCTGTGGATGAAAGGCTCTTGGTGCTGCAGCCAGGAGTCAGTGCTGTGCCTCTGAGGTGGGAGAGCCAACTTCAGGACACTGGTCCACAAGAGGCCTCCCAGCTGCACATAATATCAAACAGCAAAAATCTCGGAGAGATCTCCATCTCAACGCCAGCACCCAGCTTCACTCAACGACCAGCAAGCTACAGTGCTGGACATCCTATGCCAAACAACTAGCAAGACAGGAACACAACCCCACCCATTAGCAGAGAGGCTGCCCAAAATCATAGTAAGTCTACAGACACCCCAAAACACACCACCAGACGTGGACCTGCCCACCAGAAAGACAAGATCCAGCCTCATACACCAGAACACAGGCACTAGTACCCTCCACCAGGAAGCCTACACAACCCACTGAACCAACCTTAGCCACTGGGGACAGACACAAAAAACAACAGGAACTACGAACCTTCAGCCTGCAAAAAAGGAGACCCCAAACACAGTAAGATAAGCAAAATGAAAAGACAGAAAAACACACAGCAGATGAAGGAGCAAGATAAAAACCCACCAGACCTAACAAATGAAGAGGAAATAGGCAGTCTACCTGAAAAAGAATTCAGAATAATGATAGTAAGGTTGATCCGAAATCTTGGAGATAGAATGGACAATAGAATGGACAAATTGCAAGAATCAGTTAACAAGGACCTAGAAGAACTAAAGATGAAGCAAGCAACGATGAACAACACAATAAATGAAATTAAAAGTACTCTAGATGGGATCAATAGCAGAATAACTGAGGCAGAAGAACGGATAAGTGACCTGGAAGATAAAATAGTGGAAATAACTACTGCAGAGCAGAATAAAGAAAAAAGAATGAAAAGAACTGAGGACAGTCTCAGAGACCTCTGGGACAACATTAAACGCACCAACATTCGAATTATAGGGGTTCCAGAAGAAGAAGAGAAAAAGAAAGGGACTGAGAAAATATTTGAAGAGATTATAGTTGAAAACTTCCCTAATATGGGAAAAGAAATCATTAATCAAGTCCAGGAAGCACAGAGAGTCCCATACAGGATAAATCCAAGGAGAAATACGCCAAGACACATATTAATCAAATTGTCAAAAATTAAATACAAAGAAAACATATTAAAAGCAGCAAGGGAAAAACAACAAATAACACACAAGGGAATCCCCATAAGGTTAACAGCTGATCTTTCAGCAGAAACTCTGCAAGCCAGAAGGGAGTGGCAGGACATATTGAAAGTGTTGAAGGAGAAAAACCTGCAACCAAGATTACTCTACCCAGCAAGGATCTCATTCAGATTTGATGGAGAAATTAAAACCTTTACAGACAAGCAAAAGCTGAGAGAGTTCAGCACCACCAAACCAGCTCTACAACAACTGCTAAAGGAACTTCTCTAGGCAAGAAACACAAAAGAAGGAAAGGACCTACAATAACGAACCCAAAACAATTAAGAAAATGGGAATAGGAACACACATATCGATAATTACCTTAAATGTAAATGGACTAAATGCTCCCACCAAAAGACACAGATTGGCTGAATGGATACAAAAACAAGACCCATATATTTGCTGTCTACAAGAGACCACTTCAGACCTAGAGACACATACAGACTGAAAGTAAGGGGATGGAAAAAGGTATTTCATGCAAATGGAAATCAAAAGAAAGCTGGAGTAGCAATTCTCATATCAGACAAAATAGACTTTAAAACAAAGACTATTAGAAGAGACAAAGAAGGACACTACATAATGATCAAGGGATCGATCCAAGAGGAAGATATAACAATTGTAAATATTTATGCACCCAACATAGGTGCACCTCAATACATAAGGCAAATACTGACAACCATAAAAGGGGAAATCGACAGTAACACATTCATAGTAGGGGACTTTAACACCCCACTTTCACCAATGGACAGATCATCCAAAATGAAAATAAATAAGGAAACACAAGCTTTAAATGATACATTAAACGAGATGGAGTTAATTGATATTTATAGGACATTCCATCCAAAAACAACAGAATACACATTTTTCTCAAGTGCTCATGGAACATTCTCCAGGATAGATCATATCTTGGGTCACAAATCAAGCCTTGGTAAATTTAAGAAAATTGAAATTGTATCAACTATCTTTTCTGACCACAACGCCATGAGACTAGATATCAATTACAGGAAAAGATCTGTAAAAAATACAAACACATGGAGGCTAAACAATACACTACTTAATAATGAAGTGATCACTGAAGAAATCAAAGAGGAAATCAAAAAATACCTAGAAACAAATGACAATGGAGACACAACGACCCAAAACCTATGGGATGCAGCAAAAGCAGTTCTAAGGGGGAAGTTTATAGCAATACAAGCCCACCTTAAGAAGCAGGAAACATCTCGAATAAACAACCTAACCTTGCACCTCAAGCAATTAGAGAAAGAAGAACAAAAAAACCCCAAAGCTAGCAGAAGGAAAGAAATCATAAAAATCAGATCAGAAATAAATGAAAAAGAAATGAAGGAAACAATAGCAAAGATCAATAAAACTAAAAGCTGGTTCTTTGAGAAGATAAACAAAATAGATAAACCACTAGCCAGACTCATCAAGAAAAAAAGGGAGAAGACTCAAATCAATAGATTTAGAAATGAAAAAGGAGAGGTAACAACTGACACTGCAGAAATAAAAGAGATCATGAGAGATTACTACAAGCAACTCTATGCCAATAAAATGGACAATCTGGAAGAA
This sequence comes from Aethalodelphis obliquidens, assembly GCF_003676395.1. Lineage (NCBI taxonomy): Eukaryota > Metazoa > Chordata > Mammalia > Artiodactyla > Delphinidae > Aethalodelphis > Aethalodelphis obliquidens. The sequence continues at coordinate 4,473,476 of NW_020837970.1, forward strand.
ATGGACAAATTCTTAGAAATGCACAACCTGCCAAGACTGAATCAGGAAGAAATAGAAAATATGCACAGACCAATCACAAGCACTGAAATTGAAACTGTGATTAAAAATCTTCCAACAAAGAAAAGCCCAGGACCAGATGGCTTCACAGGCGAATTCTATCAAACATTTAGAGAAGAACTAACACCTATCCTTCTCAAACTCTTCCAAAATATAGCAGAGGGAGGAACACTCCCAAACTCCTTCTACGAGGCCACCATCACCTTGATACCAAAACCAGACAAGGATGTCACAAAGAAAGAAAACTACAGGCCAATATCACTGATGAACATAGATGCAAAAATCCTCAACAAAATACTAGCAAATAGAATCCAACAGCACATTAAAAGGATCATACACCATGATCAAGTGGGGTTTATTCCAGGAATGCAAGGATTCTTCAATATACGCAAATCTATCAATGTGATAAACCATATTAACAAACTGAAGGAGAAAAACCATATGATCATCTCAATAGATGCAGAGAAAGCTTTTGACAAAATTCAACACCCATTTATGATAAAAACCCTGCAGAAAGTAGGCATAGAGGGAACTTTCCTCAACATAATAAAGGCCATATATGACAAGCCCACAGCAAACATCATCCTCAATGGCGAAAAACTGAAAGCATTTCCACTAAGATCAGGAACAAGACAAGGTTGCCCACTCTCACCACTTTTATTCAACATAGTTTTGGAAGTTTTAGCCACAGCAATCAGAGAAGAAAAGGAAATAAAAGGAATCCAAATCGGAAAAGAAGAAGTAAAACTGTCACTGTTTGCAGATGACATGATCCTATACATAGAGAACCCTAAAGATGCTACCAGAAAACTACTAGAGCTAATCAATGAATTTGGTAAAGTGGCAGGATACAAAATTAATGCACAGAAATCTCTGGCATTCCTATATACTAATGATGAAAAATCTGAAAGTGAAATCAAGAAAACACTCCCATTTACCATTGCAACAAAAAGAATAAAATATCTAGGAATAAACCTACCTAAGGAGACAAAAGATCTGTATGCAGAAAATTATAAGACACTGATGAAAGAAATTAAAGATGATACAAATAGATGGAGACATATACCATGTTCTTGGATTGGAAGAATCAACATTGTGAAAATGACTCTACTACCGAAAGCAATCTATAGATTCAATGCAATCCCTATCAAACTACCACTGGCATTTTTCACAGAACTAGAACAAAAAATTTTGCAATTTGTATGGAAACACAAAAGACCCCGAATAGCCAAAGCAATCTTGAGAATGAAAGAAGGAACTGGAGGAATCAGGCTCCCAGACTTCAGACTATACTACAAAGCTACAGTTATCAAAACGGTATGGTACTGGCACAAAAACAGAAAGATAGATCAATGGAACAGGATAGAAAGCCCAGAGATAAACCCACGCACATATGGTCACCTTATCTTTGACAAAGGAGGCAGAAAAGTACCATGGGGAAAGGACAGCCTATTCAATAAGTGGTGCTGGGAAAACTGGACAGCTACATGTAAAAGTATGAAGTTAGATCACTCCCTAACACCATACACAAAAGTAAGCTCAAAATGGATTAAAGACCTAAATGTAAGGCCAGAAACTATCAAACTCTTAGAGGAAAACATAGGCAGAACACTCTATGACATAAATCACAGCAAGATTCTTTCTGACCCACCTCCTAGAGTAATGGAAATAAAAACAAGAGTAAACAAATGGGACCTAATGAAACTTAAAAGCTTTTGCGCAGCAAAGGAAACCATAAAGAAGACCAAAAGACAACCCTCAGAATGGGAGAAAATATTTGCAAATGAAGCAACTGACAAAGGATTGATCTCCAAAATTTATAAGCAGCTCATGCAGCTTAATAACAAAAAAAACAAACAACCCAATCCAAAAATGGGCAGAAGACCTAAATAGACATTTCTCCAAAGAAGATATACAGAGTGCCAACAAACACATGAGAGAATGCTCAACATCACTAATCATGAGAGAAATGCAAATCAAAACTACAATGAGATATCATCTCACACCAGTCAGAATGGCTATCATAAAAAAATCTAGAAACAATAAATGCTGGAGAGGGTGTGGAGAAAAGGGAACCCTCTTACACTGTTGGTGGGAATGTAAATTGATACAGCCACTGTGGAGAACAGTATGGAGGTTCCTTAAAAAGCTACAAATAGAACTACCATACAACCCAGCAATCCCACTACTGGGCATATACCCTGAGAAAACCATAATTCAAAAAGAGTCATGTACCAAAATGTTCATTGCAGCTCTATTTACAATAGCCCAGAGATGGAAACAACCTAAGTGTCCATCATCGGATGAATGGGATAAAGAAGATGTGGCACATATATACAATGGAATATTACTCAGCCATAAAAAGAGACGAAATTGAGCTATTTGTAATGAGGTGGATAGACCTAGAATCTGTCATACAGAGTGAAGTAAGTCAGAAAGAGAGAGACAAATACCGTATGCTAACACATATATATGGAATTTAAAAAAAAAATGTCATGAAAAACCTAGGGGTGAAACAGGAATAAAGACACAGACTTACTAGAGAATGGACTTGAGGCTATGGGGAGGGGGAAGTGTAAACGGTGACAAAGCGATAAAGAGGCATGGACATATATACACTACCAAACGTAAGGTAGATAGCTAGTGGGAAGCAGCCGCATAGCACAGGGAGATCAGCTCGGTGCTTTGTGACCGCCTGGAGGGGTGGGATGGGGAGGGTGGGAGGGAGGGAGACGCAAGCGGGAGGAGATATGGGAACATATGTATATATATGGCTGATTCATTTTGTTATGAAGCTGAAACTAACATACCATTGTAAAGCAATTATACTCCAATAAAGATGTTAAAAAAAAAAAAATAAGAAAGGAGTGATAATTAGTTTCTAACATGGAGGGGTTTGCTGTTTTTAATACCGCTGTACTTGTCTGTTGGCCTGTAACATCGTTCCTGCAGAACTTGGAGCAGAAGTAGTATGTGTTTCAGTGGGCCAATGTGTTCTTCTTGGAGTATGTTTTGGAATATTGCCAAACTTTTAAGAATTTATTAACAACTTTGACCATAACACCTAAATTAAAAATTTCTTATAATTCTTTAGATTTGTTAACTGAATTCTCAGGTGTTTGCTTTAATTTCCCAGGCCTATATGGAACTAGGTCATGGAATGAAATAGGATATTCCTGACCCACCATCTCACTCACTATAGTTGTTTTTCCATTAATGGTAAAGGATTTGTACTGACTTATGCGACCATCCTACCCTGATTCCTTTGCCTTTTTCCTCTCTTCTGCCTTCATCAGTCCTCCCTTCCCATTCAGTGAGTAGTATCTTACACTGGACAAAATTAAATGGTTGACCAGATCTAGGGACATAGGAAAAAGCTGAATATTAAACTTGCATAGAAAAGGATTAAACTTGTGACCTTATGTTATCTTCCACGTGATTTTAATTGCTACATTATAATGTCTTAATTTATTCAATTCAAAATTTTAATTGGTTAACAATAAAGTATGGGCCTATTTAAAGTTTGAAGGAAATAAGATCTCATTAGTGTGCGTTATGAAAAATGTCTTCTTTAGTCTGTGGGTATAGAAACCTGCCTACTGCTTGAATGATGATGGTCTAAAAATTTAAAACACATTTAGGGTTAAGTTTTTATGGCAAAGTATTTAATATTTTTTAAAGAAATGAAAAGCACTACTAATTTTTGTGTACATTAATTCCTTTGAAATGCTCTTGCCAGAACCACGAAGTTGAATCTCATATGAATAAATAACTGTATTATGGTGCTCTTTTTAAATTTATCATCATTGACCAATACATGTACAAAACTGTCTTATAACGCTTGGAGTAGAGATAAAGTAAGTTGTTTAAAACAAGTCAACAGAGAAGTTTTTAGATTATTATAGAGACAGACACCTTTGTTTTGTGATTCCTTTGATTTTTTTAAAAAAAATTGCCCTCCTTAAACTTTAAGTCTTGCTCTGAAATCCAAGCCCACTTAAATTTTGTTGCCATACGCTTTCTGCTTTTGATCTTTTTTGTTGTTTTTTAAAACTAAATTTTAAAACTTCTCAGTCAGCAGCCAGTTTGGAAGAGTTTAAGGGTCACTCTTTTGAAAGAAGATATGTCCTTAATGATTTTAACTTGAGTCGGCTATTGAAAGTTATTTAACATTTCCTTGAATGATGACTCTTAATTAGTCAGCTGTAAATGGATCACCCACATAAATACCTGGTGATGTGCCCATTATGTCATTGTGATTTCTGTAAAGAGTAAGGAAGCAGAGTCCTTTTTTTTTTTAGTTTTTAAAACATTTTATTTTGAAAAATTCCCCCCACAGGAAGATATAAAGTTGGATGAGCTGCATCACTTAGATTTAATTCTAAATATCACATTATCCTTTTATCATTTTAATTATTTCAATATTTTTATAATTAAATATAGTCTGATTATATTTAATAACATTACAGGCACCATAACATTTAATATTTTTAATATTTTTTTCTTTCAGTTTTATTTAGATATTATTGACATACAGCACTGTATAAGTTTAAGGTGTACAGCATAATGACTTGACTGGCATATATTGTGAAATGATTACCACAGTAAATTTAGTTAACATCCATTATCTCATGTAGATACAAAATATAAGAAAAAAGAATGGTTTTTCCTTGTGATGCGAAGTTTTAGGATTTACACTCTTAGCAACTTTGATATACCATAAGCAGTGTTAATTATAGTTATCATGCTATACATCACATCTACAGTACTTATTTATCTACCGGTAAGTTTGTACCTTTTGACCACCTTCATCCTATCTCCTCCCACCTCTGGGAACCACAAATCTGATCTCTTTTTCTATGAGCTTGTTTGTTTTTTAGATTATAATGTAAGTGAGATCATACAGTATTTGTTGTTCTCTGACTTATTTGACTTAGCACAAGGCCTTCAAGGTCTATCTTTGTTGTTGCAAAGGGCAGGATTTCCTTCTTTTTTATGGTGAATAGTGTTGCATTGTGTACATGTATCACATATTCTTTATCTGTTTATCTGATGGACGCTTAGGTTGTTTTCATGTCTTGACTATTGTAAATAATGCTGCAGTGAATATGGAGGTACAGATAACTCTTCAACATGGTGATTTGGTTTCCTTCAGATGTATGCACAGAAGTGGACTTCATATATCATATGGTGGTTCTATTTTTAATTTCTTTGAGGAATCTCCATACTGTTTTCCATTGTAGCTGTACCAGTTCACAGTCTCGCCATTGGACAAGGGTTCCCTTTTTTCCACATCCTTGCCAGCATGTTATCTCTTGTCTTTTGATGATAACCATTCTAACAGGTATGAGGTGATAATCTCATTTTGGTTTTGATTTGCAGTACCCTAATGGTTAGTGATGTTGATCACCTTTTCATGTACCTGTTGGCTATTTCGATATCTTCTTTGGAAAAATGTCTGTTCAGGTCCTTTGCCAAATTTTTAATTGGATTATTTGTTTTTCTGCTATTAAGTTGTGTGAATTCTTTATATATTTTATATATTAATGCCTTATCAGATATATGATTTGCAAATATTTTGGTCTTTTGTGGTTCCATATAAGTTTAAGGATTATTTTTGCTATTTCTGTAAAAAATACCATTGGAATCTTGATAGGGATTACACTGAATCTGTAGATGGCTTTGGGTTGTATGGATATTTTAACAGTATTAATTCTTTTGATCCGTGAACATGTAATTTGTGTCTTAAGTGGAGTCCTTATTTTCTGATTGTGCTGTATATAGTTTTGAAACTTGCAGTGATAGTCTGTAATCATAAAAGCTTTTCAGTAGTATTATGACTGCCTTTTCATTACCATGTGAATTAGGGTTTTTTTTTTCGTAAATGGAAGGAGAACTCATAGGAGGACTGTTTTTTAAATTTTAGTTTACCGACATCTTCTGATAAGGATGTTAGGGGAGTCCATGTGTTAGAATTGAGTAACTGAGAATAGAAGTTAGAGGATAATTTCATTTTCAGGTATGATAGATGAAGTGCACACATCTTATTTCTCCCTCTGAATGCATTTATAAAACCTGGACAGGGCTTCCCTGGTGGCACAGTGGTTAAGAATCCACCTGCCAATGCAGGGGACATGGGTTTGAGCCCTGGTCTGGGAAGATAACACATGCTGTGGAGCAACTAAGCCCGTGCACCACAGCTACTGAGCCTGTGCTCTAGAGCCCGCGAGCCACAATTACTGAAGCCTGTGCGCCTAGAGCCTGTGCTCCGCAACAAGAAAAGCCACTGCATTGAAGAGTAGCCCTTGCTCACCACAACTAAAGAAAGCTCGCATGCAGCATCGAAGACCCAAGGCAGCCCCCCCCCAAAAAAAAAACACCTGGACAAAATGGATGGAACAGCTATTTGAGGACTCTGATGAATAATTAATAATAACATGTGGCTTGGGGAAGAAGACTAGAACCTAAAGTATCGTCAAACTGGCTGTTTACGATTTTTTTCTTTCCACTGTTCCTGAAGCTGAATTTAACACAATTTGAAGGCTACAGGTGGGCACTTAGGTATAGACAGAGAGCTCCACAAAAAAAGCCCACTACTTCCCTGGTGGCGCAGTGGTTGAGAGTCCGTCTGCCGATGCAGGGGAGATGGGTTTGTGCCCAGGTCTGGGAAGATCCCACATGCCGCAGAGCGGCTAGGCCTGTGAGCCATGGCCGCTGAGCCTGCGCGTCCGCAACGGGAGAGGCCACAACAGTGAGAGGCCCGCATACAGAAAAAAAGAAAAGAAAAAGCCCGCTAGTTCTGGCTCAAGGAGTGGGAAGGATAATGCTCAGTGTGAATGTGGAAATTTCGTCTTTTTTTTTCTTTTCTCTGTTCTCATGCCATAGTCCTAAGTAACCCTGTGGTGATTGCAGTAGCCTGCAGCCAAAACACTGAGGGCTAAGAACCTCCCTCTTCAACTGGCAAACCCTCATTACTTTCCACCCTCCTTTCTGTCCTTCCACTGCTTGGCCCCAGAGCAGGTACAATAGCAGAACTTTGTGACCAAGCAGGTTACCTAACGCCCCAGGTTCTGGCTGAGGAAATGGAAAGAGATGCCTGATGGAATTTGAAAGTATTGAGATCATGTAGAGAGAGAAACTTGGGAAAACAATACTGTAAAGTTTTTTATGGACTCCTGGGCTTACCCCTCAGCTGTACGTACATGGTAATAACAGACTACTGCTCAAGTCCTAGACAGTAGTATCCTGATTATTGGATAATACAGAGTGGGACAGATTCAAATAGCACAGCAAAGGCTTTGAAAATTGAACTGATAATGGAACCATGCCCATAGCAGCCGTGTTAGAACTTGCAGCCTGAACCCTAATCATGTCAATCACCTGTTAAAACAAAAATAGTAACATTATCCACTGAATTTAAACAAGAACCAGAATTTTGTAATATAATATTTAAAATGTCCAGATTACAATCCAAAATTATCTAACATATGAAGAACCAGGAAAATTCAATTCACATGGGGAGAGATGATAAATGTATACCATCATGATACAGATGTTGAAATTATATGATGGAGACTATATAGTAGCTATTTCACAAATGTTCCAGTGAACTATTGTGGATGCTATTGAAATAAGTGGAAAAGTAGAACATCTCAGCAGAGAAAGAGAAGATATAAAAAAGATACAGAATTGTTAGAATTGAAAAATGCAGTAAGTGGGAAAAACCCACTGGATGACTCAATTGCAAAGGGGGAATAAATTTTTAAAAATTGAACAGAGCCTCAGAGAACTATGGGAAAATAACAAAATGTTAGATGTTTCAAGACATTTTGAGAAAGAACGTGGTGCTGAAAAATATTTGAGTAATGGCCCAAAACATCACAAATTTAGTGAAAGATATAAACATACAGAATCAGAGAACCTGAAACAGTTATGATAAACCCAAAGAAATCCATTCCTGGACAGGTCATAATAAATCTGAAAACTGAAAACAAGAGGAAAATCTTGAAAGCAACCAGAGAAAAATGACACATAACCTCTGGGGGAGCAGTGATTTGAATGATTGAGGAATTCTCATCAGAAACTGTGGAGGCAAGAAGAAAGAGGCAAAACATTCTTAAAGTGCTGAAAGAAAAACACTGTCCATAACCAGCAAAAATATTTTTTAAGATGAGAGTGACATAAGGACCTATTCAGATGAAGGAAAACTGAGAGTATTCATTGCCAGAAGACCAGATCTAAAATTTGCTGAAGAATGTTCTTAGGACAGAAGGGTAAATGAAACCAGAAGGAAACTTGGATATCAGGAATAAAAGAAGATCAACAGGAATGGTAAATATCTATGTAAATATCATAGACTGAGTTCTTTAAAACATATTTGATAGTGGAAAGCAAATTTAACAACATTGTTGAGACTTCTGTGGTGGCGCAGTGGTTAAGAATCTACCTGCCAATGCAAGGGACATGGGTTCGAGCCCTGGTCCAGGAAGATCCCACATGCCGCGGAGCAACAAAGCCCGTGTGCCACAACTACTGAGCCTTCTCTCTAGAGCCTACGAGCCACAACTGCTGAGCCTGCGCGCCACAACTACTGAAGCCTGCGCACCTAGAGCCCGTGCTCCACAACAAGAGAAGCCACCGCAGTGAGAAGCCTGCGCACCGCAACGAAGAGTAGCCCCCACTCGCTGCGAGTAGAGAAAGCCTGCACAGCAACAAGGACCCAATGCAGCCATAATTAATTAATTAATTAATTAATTGTAAAGTTTTTTACAATTTTTTCTGATGTGGTTTTCAGTGAATATGATGTAATACATCTATTAAGTGTAAAATATTGATTCTAAGTAGACTCTGAAAAGTTAAATATGTATGTTGTTGTCCCTGCAACCACTGTTTACAAAATAAGATATTAGAATCACAGTGGATAAATTAAAATAGAATATTAAAAAATGCTAAACACAAAAGAAGGCAGAAGAGGGAAAATAAAGGGAACAAGCAGAAAACAGTCAAATGTAGATATAAATTCTTACATATCAGTAATTACTTTAAAATTTTAAATGCTGTAAACACATTAATTAAAGAGATTATTAGAGTGCATTAAAGAATGACCCCATTGTATGCTATTAGAAACTTGCTTCAAATAAAATAATATAGGTGGGTTGAAAGTGAAAGGATGGGAAAGGATATACCATGCAAACACCAATCAAAAGAAAACTGGTGGCTATATTAAGCAATCAAAATAAACTTTAGAGCAAAGGTAATTACCTAGGATAAAGAGTAGCATTACATATTGACAAAAGGATTAATTTACCAGTCCTAAAAGTGTGCATACCTAAGAACAGAACTTAAAAATACATGAAGCAACATCTGACAGAACTTAAAGGAGAAATAGAGAACGTTAGTGAAGACTTCAACACACCTTTCTTAGGAATAGATGGAACTAGCAGACAGACATCCAAGGGTACAGACTGACTGAACAACATTCTCTACCAACTAGATCTAATTGATATTTACAAGAATACTTTAGCCAACAACAGCAGAATATACATTCTTTTCAAGTACAAGTGGGTATTATCAACATAAAACGTACCTTGGTCATAATACAAATCTTTAACAAATTTAAAAGAATTGAACTCAAAGTATGTTCTCAGACTATAATGGAAATGAACTAGAAATCAGTAACAGAGTTAAAAGGAAAATCTTCAAGCTCTTAGAAATTAAATAGCAGACTTCAAAATAATCTGTTGGTTAAAAGAGGAAGCCTCAGAGGAAGTTAAAATATTTTGAACTGAATGAAACTGAAAATATAACATGTCAGAATTTATGCAGTCCTGGCAGTGTTTACAAGAAAACTTAATTGCATTCAGTGCTTATATTAGAAAAAAAGAAAGCCCTCAGATCAATAATCTGTGTTTCCATCTCAAAAACTAGACAAAAGAGAACAAAATAAATCCCAAATAAGAGGAGAAATGAATGAAATTTGAAGCAGGAAGACAACAAAAGTCAATAAAACCAAAAATTGTTAGTTTCTAGGAAAAAGGACTAAGAAAGAGAAGATATATAGAACCAGTATCAACAATGAAAGAGAGGATACCACTATAGGCCCCACAAGAATCCAAAGGACAGTAGGAATACTAAGATCAGCTGTATGCACGTAAATTTGACAAATTAGGTGAAGTGGACCAGTTCTTTGAAATAGACTAATTTCTTTTTTTAAACATTTTAAAAAATTTTCTTTAATGTTGTATCTATTTTATTTATTTATTTTTGGCTGCATTGGGTCTTCATTGCTGCGCGCAAGCTTCCTCTAGTTGCAACGAGTGGGAGCTACTCTTTGTTGCAGTGCGTGGGTTTCTCATTGCAGTGGCTTCTCTTGTTGCAGAGGATGGTGCACGGGCTTCAGTAATTGTGGCACACGGGCTCAGTAGTTGTGGCCCACAGGCTTAGTTGCTCCGTGGCATGTGGGATTTTCCTGGACCAGGGCTCAAACCCGTGTCCCCTGCATTTGCAGGCGGATTCTTAACCACTGCGCCACCAGGGAAGCCCCATGAAATAGACTAATTTCTTAGCAAAGTACTTAAACTCATCCAAGAAGAAAAGATTATTGTAGCTAGTCTTAAAACTATTAAAGAAATTTAATTCATAGTTTAAAACTTTTCAAAAAAGAAATTTCTAGACCCAGGTGGTTTTACTGGTGAATTCTTCCAAATGCTTAAAGAAGGAATAACATTGCAGGTTTCCCTGCTATCCAAAAATAGAGTGTTTTGTGAAACCTTTTGTAAGGAGAAATGGTGTAAATCCAAGAAGCAATTACCTTTTTTCATAAGTGAAAATACTCTTCAGATTTTTTTTGGCAGTGAAAACAGGTACTAATAATGTAGGTCTTTTGTAAAAGGGAAGTGTTGTAAAGCAAACTTTTGAAAAGTGGGGGATAGTTACATTTTTTAAAAATTTCATTATTTTTTAAATTAAATTTTATTTAAAAAATTTTAAAAAAATTGAAGTATAGTTGATTTACAATGTGTTAGTTTCAAGTATGCAGCAGAGTGTGTGTTTGTGTGTATAACTGAATCACTAATAATCAGTGACGTTGATCATCTTTTCATGTGCCTTTTGGCCATCTGTACGTCTTCTTTGGAGAAATGTCTATTCACATCTTCTGCCCATTTTTGATTGGGTTGTTTTATTTGATATTGAGCTGTATGAGCTGTTTGTATGTTTTGGAGATTAATCCCTTGTCACTTGCATCATTTGCAAATATTTTCTTCCATTCTGTGGGTTGTCTTTTCTTCTTGTTTATGGTTTCCTTTGCTGTGCAAAAGCTCTTAATTGGTCTCATTTGTTTATTTTTGTTTTTATTTCCATTACTCTAGAAGATGGATCCAAAAAGATATTGCTGCTATTTATGTCAGAGAGTGTCCCACCTATGTTTTCCTTAGAAGTTTTATAGTATCTGGTATTATATTTAGGTCTTTAATCCATTTTGAGTTTATTTTTGTGTTGGTGTTAGAGAATGTTCTAATTTCATTCTTTTACGTGTAGCTGTCCAGTTTTTCCAGCACCACTTACTAAAGAGATTGTCTTTTCTCCATTGTATATTCTTGCCTCCTTTGTTGTAGATTAATTGATCATAGGTACATGGGTTTATTTCTGGGCTTTCTGTCCTGTTCCACTGATCTGTATTTCTGTTTTTGTGCCTGTACCAGACTGTTTTTGTGCCTCTTCCAGACTGTAGCTTTGTAGTATAGTCTGAAGTCAGGGAGCCTGATTCCTCCAGTTCTTTTTCTTTCTCAGGATTGCTTTGGCTCTTCAGGGTCATTTGTGTGTTCATACAAATTGTAAATTTTTTTGTTCTAATTCTGTGAAAAACACTGTTAGTAATTTGATAGGGATTACACTGAGTCTGTAGACTACTTTGGGTAGTATAGTCATCTTGACAGTATTGATTCTTCCAATCCAAGCACATGGTACATCTTTCCATCTGTTTGTGTTATCTTCTATTTCTTTCATCAGCGTCCTATAGTTTTCGGAGTACAGGTCTGTTGTCTCCTTAGGTAGGTTTATTCCTAGGTATTTTAGTCTTTTTGATGTGATGGTAAATGGGGTTGTTTCCTTAATTTCCCTTTTTGATCTTTTCATTATATGGAAATTATGTAGTATAGAAATGCAACAGATTTCTGTGTATTAATTTTGATACCTGTATTTTTTAAACCATTTTTTCCAAAAAATCAAAAAAATAGAAGGGGAAGGAACACTTCCTAACTCTCTTTATGAAGCCATAAAATAAAATAAAATAATACTATTTACAGTAGCTCCAAAAGAATGAAATACTTTGGTATAAATATTAATATACATGCATACATGATCTTTATGCTGAAAACTAGTAAACAGTAATGAAAGGAATAAAAGAAGACCTAAGTAAATGTAGAGACATACTGTGTTCATGGATTGGTAGACTCAAAATAGTAAAAATGTTAGTTCTTCCCAATTCAATTTATAGATTTAACACAATTCCAATAAAAACTCCAGCAGTATATTTTATAGATAGAGACAATCCAACTTTAAAATTTATATGGAAATGTAAAGGAATAGAATGGCTAAAACAATTTTGAAAAAGAAGAATAAAAAAAGAAGAATTACACTTTCTGATTTTGAGTTACTGTAAATCCATAGTACTGTAGTGTAATGAAGTGGTATGTATAGGTGGACGGATAGAGACATAGATCAGTAGAACATCGTAGAGTACTGAGGAACAATCACACAAATATGCCAAAAAGTTAAAAGCAGTGCAGTCGGTAAAAGGACAGTCTTATCAACCAGTGATTTTTAAAAATTACACTTTTTAAGGCAAAAAAGCATACTTCAGTTGCAATAATTGGACATCCTTTTGCAAGAAATGAACCTTGTTTTAAATTTAATGAAATAATGCCATTTGCAGCAACATGGATGGACCTGGAGATTATCATACTAAGTGAAGTATGTCAGACAGAGAAAGACAAATATCATATGATAACGCTTATATGGGGTATCGTAAAAAAGTGATACAAATGAACTTATTTACAAAACAAACAGACTCACAGACTTAGAGAATGAATTTTTGGTTATGGCGTGGGGGGAAGGATAGATTGGGAGTTTGGAATTGACATGTACACACTGCTGTGTTTAAAATAGATAACCAACAAGGACCTACTGTATAGCACAGGGAACTCTTGCTTGATATTCCTAATAACCTAAATGTAATAACCTAAATGGGAAAAGAATTTGAAAAAGAATGGATACATGTATATGTATAACTGAATCACTTTGCTGTACACCTGAAACTAACACAATGTTATTAATCAACTATACTCCAATATAAAATTAAAAACAAAGATTTAAAAAAATAATGTACGTATTCTAGAGAAATTAATTCAAAATCAATCATAGACCTAAATGTAAAATGTAAGCTACTAAACTTTTAGAAGTAGGATAAAATGTTCTCGATCTGGGGTTAGGCAAAGAGTTCTCACATGTTACATAAAAAGCAGGATCCATAAGAGAAAAAGTTAATAAATTGGACTTTTTTATAATTAAAAATTTTGCTTTACAGAAGACAATATTAAGAAACAAAAAGGCATGCCAGAGATTAGTCAATATTCACCAAGGACTTGTATCCAGAATATATAAAGAACTCTCAAAAATCAACAGTGAGAAAACTAACAACCCGATTTAAAAATGGGCATAAGTTTGAACGGACATTTCACCAAAGAGGATACAAGGATGGCATATACACATGTAAAAAGTTGTTCAAGGTTACTAGCCATTAGGGAAATACACGTTAAAACCATGATGAGATATACCTATATAGCTATTTAACAGCTAAAATTAAAAAAACTTTTTTTAATAATACCAAGTACTGTTGAGGATGCAGATCAGTGGAATTCACATACATTGTTGGTGGGGATGCAGAATAGTATAACTTGGAAAATAGTTTGACACTTTCTTATAATGTTAACCATACACTTACTTTATGACCCAACAATTTCACTTCTTGATATTTACCCTGAAGAAATGAAAATTTATGTTTACACAAAAATGTATGTATGCAAATATTTATAGAAGTTATATATCAATACATAGTGATAGTTGGAAAGAACTGAAAATAACCCAACTGTCCTTCAGTAGGTAAATGGTTATACAAAATGTTGGCCATTTATACAGTGACATAGTACCCAGCAGTTAAAAGGAAAAGCTACTTATACGTGCAACAAATTTAACGAATCTCAAATGCATTAAACAGAATGAAGGAAACCACTATTAAAGATTCAGTTCAGTGTGGTTCCCTTTATATAACGTTCTGAAAAAGACAAAACTGTAGTAGTAGAGAACACGTCTGTCCTTGCCAGAGGTTAAGCTTTATAGGGAGTATATAGCTATAAAAGCACAAGGGAGTTTTTTCATGTAGTGTAATTGTTCTGAATCATGATTTGATACTGGCTTCAAGAATTTGTACATGTGTTACAGTTTATAGACTGAACACCACAGTTTTAAAAAGTCAATCTTACTGTATGGTAATTTACCAAATATAATTTTTAAAAGAATTAAAAATAGAAGTTAGAAAGGGAAAATGGACAGGAAAGGTGGTGATTGATATAGGCCAGAATTGCACCAAAATTCAAGCATTTGTTTCTGACTGAAGATAAAGTGCTGGTTTTAATGATACTGTTTTCTACATAATAGAGGAAAGTCAGGTACAAGTTATTATTTTCAAAAATATATTTAACAGTTTTTCATTTCATAATGTTTTGCTAAACTTTCCAATTTTTTGTTTTCAATTTAGAATGTTCATTTACCTGTGTAGTAAAATTTGAAAGAAAATGTATTCCATGTATATAAAATCTGTGACCAGTTTTCATTTTTCCCTTTACAAGCTGTTTTACTTCTTGGGATCTGTTTTTTTAAAGCGTATATAATAAAGAATGACAACACACTTCTAAATAGCACAAGTCAAAGAAGAAATCTCAAGAGTACTTTTAGGGACTTCTCTGGTGGTCCAGTGGCTAAGACTCCACGCTCCCAACACAGGGGGTCCGGATTCTATCCCTGGTCAGGGAACTAGATCCCAGATGCCGCAACTAAAAAAACCCAAAATTCCACATACTGCAAAAGATCCTGCGTGCCGCAACTAAGAGCTGATGAGGCGAAATAAATAAATATATATTTTTAAAAAAAGGTAATTTTAAATTATTTTGAGCTTAATGACAGAGAAAACACAACTTACCAAAATTTTTGGGTTGCAGTGAAAACAGTGTTTAGAGAGAAATTTATAGCATTGAATGCATATATTAGAAGAAATATCTAAAATCAGTAATGGAAACTTTCAACTTAGGAAACTAGAAAAAGAAAAACAGAGTAAATCCAAAGTAAGTAGAGGAAAAGAAATAGTAAAAATTAGAGCAGAAATAAATCTATGAATTTGAAAATAGGAAATCAATGACCAAAAGCTGTGTCTTTGAAAAGATAAAATGAGGGCTGATGAACTTGATACTTTTCCAGTGCCAGTTTTCAGAGTCCAGTTTTGTTTTTATTATCTTTATCTGTTTATTAATGATTTCTAATTTTGTACATTAAGCCTGTTTATTATCTCCAGTGTAATATTTACTATGACCAGGGCTTGGCTTCTGTTTCTTCTTTTTTGTCTTTCACTGCTGCCATTCTACCTTAGTGCTTTATTTTGCAAGTGTACATTTAATATGCCTATGTAGCTATATTTTTTCTAGTCATAAATTTTACTTTTTTCCCTGAAATTCTTCTGATTCTTTAATTTATATTTCAATGTCCAGGAATCCCACAAATTGTATTGGTTTTCATAGGTTTCACATCATAGTTTTGGATATCAGCCTGCAATACTTCAGTAAGCATTTAACGAAAAAGGTCCTGCTCCTGTATAACTACATCATGATTATCATGACAAAGAAAATAAATAGCGATTACTCTAATACTGTTCTTATTTATATTTCTTGAATTGTCCCAAAAATGCCTTCTGTGGATTTTAAAAAAATATTTTTTGCATTTGAGTGTTACATAATTTTAGTTTCTTTTAATTTAAAACAGTTTCCCTTACAACTAACCTTTTAAAGAAAACAGAACATCTGTCTAGTAGAGTGGCTCACATTCTGGATTTGTCTAATTTTCCTCGACATGTCTTTTAATGTGTTCCACTATCTCCTATTTTTACTGAAACATTCATGAAACATTTTTTGACAGTAAAACTTTGTAATTGATGCTGTGTATAACACCAAGAGGCAGGTACTATTGAATGACCAATTCTTTTTTTTTTTTTTTTTTTTTTGGCGGTACGCGGGCCTCTCACTGCTGTGGCCTCTCCCATTGTGGAGCACAGGCTCCGGACGCACAGGCTCAGCGGCCATGGCTCACGGGCCCAGCCGCTCCGCGGCATGTGGGATCTTCCCGGACCGGGGCACGAATCCGTGTCCCCCGCACCGGCAGGCGGACTCTCAACCACTGCGCCACCAGGGAAGCCCTGAATGACCAATTCTTAACTTAAACTGTTCCTACAGTTTGTTCTGGGAGTTGTCTTTCTTGTAAGGTTTCAAGGGAAAAGATAGAAGGGAAGGATTGCCACTGTCCCTAGAGAGTCACAAGAGTAAAAGAATGCGTCCAGGTATAGAAGGTCTTATAACATCCCTAGTGTAATCATCTGGACTGAAGGAGAACAAGAAAGTGTTTCTAGAAAGAGAGGGACCAGTGATCCTTGAATTTGGGATATGGTTCTTTTGAGTTTGAGAAGTAAGATCTCTTTCTCCATTTCTTATATACAGTGTTTTCTTTGTCCTCATTCAGAAGTCAGTCCTGGAGTACAATGTGACATGCATTCTTGCTCCAAAAGAGAAAAACTGGGAGCTAACTCTATAAGCAAAGACATGGTGGTGAGGGTGTTGTGTGGGAGATGGATGGGTGGGTGGGTGTTCCACATGCCCCATGGAAAAAACCAACACTTCTTCCACTTTTCACTCTCCAGAAAATTGAGCACAAAGAGGAATAACCAAAAATGCCTTCAGAGAAATAACATTCTCTTTTTCCTCCCTAGGTGATCACCGTTAAAATCATATTCAATCACAATTAAGGTTTAGATTAGTTAACATGTCAAGTCTATTAAAACAGAAGTATAATCCACCTAACATCTATACATTTTGTATTTACAAACCCAATATTACTTAACATGTAGACACCACCACTATTGATTGCCTACAATTAATTGACTCCTTCATGTATTTTGTGACATAGCATGGAGTACTTGACTAGCACAAGACAGTTACCAGCCAAGCATGTCATTTCTGAAGTCCTACACATATATCCCAATCTGAAAAGAAAACTAACTGATTTGAGAGAAGTTCCTAAAAGCTTTTCTTTTGACTGACAAGCTGTCAATCTAAAGGGAAACTCAATTTCCATTCAGTATGTCTCTCTAAAAGCTTCAAGTTTGAACAGATAAAATAAAGCAAGCATGGTCTGTGGATCCTCTCATGCTGTACTACTTATACATAATACTTAGCAGTTTGTGGATAGTGATTGATTCAAATTAATCTTTTATCATATTCACATCTGGGAAATCAACAGAGAACATGAACTCTGCATCTAAGAAAAGAGGATCAGTTCTGAAGGCAGTGAATTGGATTTATAGGTGAGCTGAGAATTCACCATTTAAAAGTAATATACTTTTCCCAGAGTGTACCACTATTCAGTTAACAGCAAACTTAGAAAAATCCATTCTTCTACAAGAGGAACATGATTATTTCCTAAGGGCTTTTATATGAGAAATTTAACCAACATTCATTCATTTCTGAAAACTTTTCAGCAAATCCCCACTTTCTGTGAGTTGACGTAACCTGAAGTTAGTGTGGTGTAGGGTAATGGATAATTACGATCAATTCTCATTCAAGGTAGCTGTGTTCTATAAAGTCATCGCAGACACTGAGTTAACAAGTATTGAACCATTGCTCCTAGGAGAAATACAGGATTAGGTTCCTGCAAGCCTCTGGTCACATTTTCATTAACTGATCATGTATAACTTTGTTTTATGTGCGTTTCTGTTTAAAGTCTCCTTATTTAATATATTTTGTTGATTCATTAACATTGAACTCTTGGTCAATAACACCATCTCATACCTGAAACTAAGCATGTATTCTCCATAAAGCACATCACAGCTTTCTTCTGCTTAGAAACACTAGACAACACTTAATGGCTTGGGAGCCATTTTCAGCGCTGAAATCACCAACAAAAAAGGACAAAAATCCAATAAACATGGCACTTAAATAGTTTGCAAGAAGGATACTTGTTTATAGTATGAGAACTGAAACAAGAAGGCCTTGTTTGGCCTCAGCTGGGAATGTGCATGTTGGGTGTTCACAATTTTTGCTTCTTTGTGCATTTCCATGAATGACTGGAAAGACCAACCGATACACAAATAAGTAAGTAGGCAAATTTGCAAATACAGAATCCATGAGTAATGAGAGTCAACAGAATCTAATGGTCCTTGGGTACCTATGCAGAGAGGGGAAGGAAGCTAAGTAATGTTATTTCTCTTCTGTGCTTTCAGCTTCCTCTTCTCTCTTCCTTTACTTGGTTGGTCTCATAAGCAAACTGAGACTCAAATGGAACTTTTCATGAGGTTCCATTTGATAAAGGCTTGTTGACTGAGGTTGCTTATGTGCTAATACATCCGTCTGCCCTCACTCTAAGGGATAGATGGGCTACTGACCTTTCCTAAGGAAAGTAACTTTTGTTATCAGTGATGAAATTCCTATAAGGATTGACTCTCACTTCAAGTTATAATAAACTAAAATTCTCACTTTATATAAACAATTACATAGTTTTTTCCATTCTCTCCTTAGCATATTGATAATTAAAAATCCAATAAAACCTAAACATAGGACTTAACATTTATTTTTTTTCCCAAGCTCATTTATTCATTTTTAAAAGTTTCACATTGTGAGTTTATACTCAGTTCTCTAACTTTTCAGCAAAATTTAGAAATTCATTTTGATCCCTAAAGTATTAGCTATACTATGTGTTATTTTAGAGGACTGTTTTTCTTCTTTTCATTGAAAATGTTTTATGCTTATTTTTTGTGCCTAGGAGATAGATTCTAGGTAAATAATATAAATATCACTCTACTGTTTTTAAGGAAATCCTTCCTTCTGAGATTTGTGATCTGTGCGACATCCTTAGAAAGCATTATTATATTGACACTTCTCAGTATTTTGGGGAACAAAAATTGGTACAGTGACAATAAAACTCATGGTGAAATATTTGGAGAACACTTAATTATACAAAGTTAAGGCTTCCTTAGTATAGGACTTCTTAGTATTCATGTACATTTTTATCTCCCAGACGAACTATAGTATTACATATACTACATAAATATCCTGCATATGTTTACTGAATTTATAGGAACATGGAATTCTTTTTGAGAGTTAGCTTGAGAGGTTAATGGTCTGTGGAATAAACTTGGGGAAATGCTGCCTTTGACAGTCTCCCTGCAGCTCCGTCCCATAGATCTCATTTCTGCTTTTGCAGCAAAACAAAATGAATCTATTTCCTCTTCTATACATAACAGCCCTTTGAGTATTTTAAAGAAGCTGTCACCCTAAGTTTTTTATTTTACAGGTGAAATGTCCTCTACCCTTGGATTCTTAATGATACTCTTATTTCTAGACCTCTTACCAAACCTATGATACTTTATTGGACTTATTGGTATCACCTTTATCAGACTATAAGGTTTTTTTTAATTGGTTGCAGTGTCTAGCACAGTACTATGCATGTACTGTGTACTAAGTTAATATTTAGCAAATTGAAATGAACCTTTGTATTATTTTAATTCTATTATACTATCTTCTCAATAAGTACAAGGGAATCAGTGATATATTAGATGATTGGCATTTTGCAGTGAGATCAGATAAGGTTTTTACTCTTATAAAAAGTACTCTTCAGGTCAAAAATTATGGTTTTGTCAATAGTGGATTTGTTTTAAGATTGCTGTTTAAAATGCTTTTTAAAAAAATGAGAAACAAAATGAGATTATGGCAGTTAACAAGCCAGATGAGGTATATTTGGCATCATGTTCATTAGATTTTTTTTTCTAGGTAAATACTTTTGGTAAGTACTCCATAGTGGTTGTGTCATTAGCCTTTTTTTTTTAAAAAAAACATTTTTATTGGAGTATATTTGCTTTACAATGATGTGTTAGTTTCTGCTTTATAACAAAGTGAATCAGCTATACATATACATATACATATATCCCCATATCTCTTCCCTCTTGCGCCTCACTCCCTCCCACCCTCCCTATCCCACCCCTCTATGTGGTCACAAAGCACTGAGCTGATCTCCCTGTGCTATGCGGCTGCTTCCCACTAGCTATCGGTTTTACATTTGGTAGTGTATATATGTCCATGCCACTCTCTCATTTTTTCCCAGTTTACCCTTCCCCCTCCCCAGGTCCTCAAGTCCATTCTCTAGTAGGTCTGTGTTTATTCCTGTCCTGCCCCTAGGTTCTTCATGAACATTTGTTTGTTTGTTTTTTTTAGATTCCATATATATGTTTTAGCATACGGTATTTGTTTTTCTCTTTCTGGCTTACTTCACTCTGTAGTGTCATTAGCTTTTCTTCCTTCCTTCCTTCCTTCCTTCCTTCCCTTCCTTCCCTTCCTTCCCTTCCTTCCCTTCCTTCCC